>NC_056707.1:22299261-22326208 GCF_018831695.1 Puntigrus tetrazona
ATTAAAAACATTCAGGCTTGGCTGCGTCTGTGTGACGTTAGGCGCTTTTGCCATTCCAAGGCAGAGTTTCTGAGCTGTGCTCCTCTGGGGAGCCTTCGCCGGGCCCCTCCGTCGGGGACTGGGAGCTCTGGTCCAGAGAGTCCTGGGAAGAGTGAGTGGAGTCCGTATTGTTGAGTTCGTTCAGGGACTTGGACTCTGAGTCGTGACTCCCTCTGGCTGGACTGCTGCGGGACAGTGTGACTTGTGTGTTCCTCATGGGCTCCTCTTCCAGGTCTGACATTCTCTCGTGTTGTTTGTTGGCCAACTCTGGGAAGAGACAGGAAGTGAGATCAGCTGTAGATTGCGGACTGTATCTTATGAAACACTTACGGGTCACAACTGATGGGTCAATTAAAATTGAGTAAAAATGATATAGAAAACATTTTTACTTACAAATTTCTAGTAAATAAAAAAAATAGTAAATGAGTAATGCTAAAATGAACAGGAAATTTTAAAACATAAAGACTTAAACTATATTTACATATAAATGTAAAAGTGTAACAACAAGGGTTAATGTCTGTGAATTTTTTTTTTATTTTGAAGGAATGCAACAGAGATGTTAAGTTGAAGAATTTGTGGCATATTGCTTATTAGAGCTGCAAAACAATTAACCAAGATTAATTACATTTAAAATTAAAAAATAATATGTACATACTACATGTGTGTGTACTGTATATATTTATTATGTAAATATAACATATTTTTAAACACATGAACATATTTAAAAAAAGTAAATATATTTGTACTTGTATATTTCTATTAAATATGAATATAAATATTTTATATATAAATCTAACATATTTTTACTTAATATATGCATATATAACTGTGTGTGTGTATACATATATATGTAATAGATATACACATTACACAATGTAGTATGTAAAGATTTTTTTATTTTGAATGTAATTATTCTTGGTTTATGTTTTGCAGCTCTAATAAGCAATATGCCATTAAATTCTTCAACTTAACATCTCTGTTAAGTTGTTTCTTCATTTTTGAAAACTATAAACTAAAAACAAAAGTATTGTTTTTATCACTGTTTTCAGAACAATGTGTATTTAATATTTAATTATAATATAAAAAATTTAATGAAATAAAATATAAATGTTATTTTTTTATTTTAATAATATCTTACCATTTTATTTAAATGTAAACATATTTTGAGAAATTATATTTAAAATGCTAAATTATATTTTACGTATTAAGTATTTATTTTATGTATGCAATTTCTTTCTATACTTTCAGTTTTATATGTATACGTTTGTTATGCATTCATTTCTACATATATATTTTTCTTTTTCCAAAGTAAAAGTTGTTTTGTTGCTGCACCACCACGCAAATGTTTAGAGATACTAAAACGCTAATTAAAATGTCTAATCTAAAGCCTTAACATATGCACATCTGAAACATTTTTTTATGTTCACGTATTTATTTGCTTGTAATGAACGAGAGTCAGAAACGCAAACAGATGCAGACCTTGCACAGACAGCTCTTTCCAGCGCTCCTTGTTGTTCTGGATGATCTCAGAGAGCAGGTGTCGGACTCGTTTTAGGTCGATGCCGCACAGTGAGTAATCTGTAGTGCCCCCCTGCTCGTCATTCGAACCCCGACCGCTGTGTCTCTGCACTGACTCCACCACCGCAGCCGAGCCCCGACCTGTCAAACTGCACCGCGACGGCAGATTACACGCAGATTACCAATCTCTCCACCAAACACCTTCACCATGATGAACACGTGGCCGTCACCTCACCTTGACCTGCGCACACCCCCAGATTTGACAGCTTCCTCTGTGAGAGGACTAATGATCTTCTCTGTCGTGTCGACCAGAACAGAGAACGTGAGGCTCCACGATGAAATCGATGAACCCTTTCAAGGAAAAAAAGATTTGTTTAGAAACCTGTTTATTTAACCAGCTAGAAACTCATTAGCTTATAATGGCTTTTGATCCAATCTAGACGCCTTTAGTTATTGTGTCATTAAATCAAAACACATTTATTTTATGAGGGCCATTAAATAATACAAGAGAGCATGTAACTGCCTCAGCAGCCTCTTGATGGCAGAAAAGAGCTGAGCATGACGGTACTAAACGTTTTCAACAGAATAATAACACTGTTCTTATACAGTACTAGTCTCTCATACTATAATATATCTACAGTATTATAATATATATAGTGTGTACAAATATGCAAATTCTGCATAGAATACATTGATGTGCATGAGCAGCCTCAAGTGAAACAAACTCAGAATGCAAATGGATCCTGGTTAAGTTCATGTGCAACTTTGCACGGTTATCAATTTTTTATGACAGGTTCCTCACTCTCTAAATGAAAAATCTCTTTTATTTTATTCTATTCTATTACACACACACACACACACACACACACAGATTTCTAACTTTATATAACTGTAATATATTATTTTATATATAATCAATATCTAACTTTTATTTTGTTTTTCTAAAATAGTTTTTTTATTGTTTTTATTGTTATTCTGAAAATAAATAAATCAATAAATGAATGAATACATTTACTAAATAAAATTGTATATAAATAAAATATATAAAAGCACAGGAAAAATAAAAATGTATGTTATATATTTTACAAAATGAAAAAAAACTGTATCAGTCGCTCCAAACTGATATGCTGACTCATTAAGACAAATAATTTCTAAAAAAAAAAAAGCCTAATACCCATTTATGAAAATGTATACAACGTTGAATCAAAATATTTATTTCTAAAGGTAGTTTTTGTTATGTCTATTCAATGCTTTTTCTCAACTGAAGCAATAATTACCCCTACATAAAATTTTGGCGCGGTCATATCTCAGCTAAAATTGTGATCAATTTGATCGATTAATCAATACAATTAAATTTTAAAAAGCCCCGTTCTGAATAAACACTGAAGTTTTGTTAAAACAGTATCTGAAGGTGTTAATCTATTGTTTTAGTATTAAGATTAACACCTAACATTTGGTGGTCCAATTAAACAATGACTCAAAATAACAATGTTTATTTGTCAGCCTTGAAAATGGAAGGTCAAGCTGAGCATAAGGCATTATGGAATACATTATTCGACCGTCTGTCTATTTCACGCAAACACAAATACTACACAGTCATAGTAGAGGTAGTATGTGAGCATTGCTGTTCCAAACACGGCCTCGGTGTGTGTGCGTGCGTGTGTGTGTGTGTGTGTGTGTGTGTGCACTACTGTACCTATCTGAGACTGGGCAATCATGGTAGCTTTCCGGTCACACAGTGGAGAGAATGGCAGCCCTAGTTCTGCCTCCTTGTCACCCTGCAGAGACAATAAAAGAAGCAGAAAGAATTACTCACTCACCCCGATTCAGAGTCCTGTGAATAGTGTAATAAAACTTTTCCTCTTGCGTCTTTGTGCTGACAGAGACATCATGTACCCGTGATTTCTGAGCCAATGGGATTCTGAGAGCAACTTCCAAAACAAACTCAGAATGCAAATGGATCCTGGTTAAGTTCATGTGCAACTTTGCACGTTTATCAATTTTTATGACAGGTTCCCACTCACTCTCTAAATGAAAATTCTATCTCCTATTCTATTCTATTCTATTACGCACACACACACACACAATACAATGCAATTCTTATGTGCATCAACTCTTACATATGGTTATTTAACTGAAACTAGAATAATTAAAACATTTATTTAAAAAAACGACCCCAAACTTCCTCATCCTGCTGAGGATCGCTCTCTCGAGGGTTATATGAAGGACTTCCTTGCCCTCGCGAACAACTCGCGCCACCCGGACAGCTTCCTCTGCTCACTGTACTTCGAGGACTCGACAACTCCACACGAGTGAAGTTGTCCGGGACGGCCCTCGAGAGAGCATCGCCACATACATCGAGTGGGTGCTGGTGTCCTGCAATTCGCTTATGACTGCTGCGCTGGAGGACAACGACACCAGCCCCACTCCAGATCCAGAACCCAGCCTATCATCTCCCGCGTTGCGGAGCCCAAACCTGTGCCCACCGATGGCGCAGTCGCGGAGTCAGGCAGGACCACGGAACCATCACTGAGGAGAGCTGTGGAGCACCACCGGACCCGAGCCGACTGCGACAGACCAGGTGCGTGAGCCGGCAACAGAGTTCGCCACGGTGGAGACAGTTGACTGCAACGAGAGCGCGGAGTGGAGCTCCGCCCACTGCACATCGGCTGAGGATGAGTTGATCATCCACCTGGGGCTGCTGGATCTACAAGAGGAGCTGGACGATGTCGACCTGGACTTAGACTGGGCACCTCCCCTGTATCCAGAGTTCCTGTTCCCATTCAGCTATCCTGTTAGCCCGCTAGCTCCGCCCAGCCGTCCCGTTAACCCGCTGGTTCCGCCCAGCCGTCCTGAATGCCTGCCTCAACCCTAGAGACTGTTCCCTTCGTGGCGCTCCGTCCAGTTCCAGTGCATGCGCCCCAGCGCTCCGTCCAGTTCCAGTGCCCGCCTCCAGTTCCAGTGCCGCGCTCCGTCCAGTTTCAGTGCCCGCGCCCGTGTGCTCCGTCCCAGTTTTCAGTGCCTGCCTGCGCCACGAGCGCTCCGTCCAGTTCCAGTGCCTGCGCCACGTGTGCTCCCTCCAGTGCCCGTGCAGCCAGCGCCGCCACAAGTTTTCCCACCCTGGCCACACGCTGTCAATGGATCCCAGCAGCCCCTGCGCTCATCCTCAGCTCACCATCTGGAGCTCACCACGGGTCTGCCGGTCTCCCATCGCCCGCCGTGGGTGGAGGAGGATCCCTCGCCTCACCGTCCCGCCTCCGAGTCCCGGACTCCACATCGGCTCGTAGGCCCGGCGGCTCCCCTAGGCTCCTAGCTCCCTCCTCTCCACCATGGTCCGTCAGTCCACCAGCTCTACCAGGCTCCATTGTCCCTCCGGCTCCACCTTGGTCAGTCGTCGACCATCCGTCGCCTCCAGGATTCTCTCCTCCGACTTCGCCTCGCCCCTCCATCCTCCGGCTCTGTAAGGCTCCTCCTTCCTCCGGCCCACCTCAGTCCTCTGTCACTCTGGCTCCGCAGCGCCCTTCCAGTCCCCGTGTCCGCATCGGTCGCTGAAGCCCGCGGCATCACCTCTGGTCCTCCAGCGCCTCGCATCACTCCTGGCTCTTCGGCTCTCCGCCTCAGTCTCCTCCGCCGCCGGCAGTCGGCCCCATGGAGTCAATGGCCACTCCTCCATGGCTCCTCCCTCCGTCGGCGCTACCATGGACCATCATGGCTGGGCTCTGGATCTCCTCCTGCTCCGGACTCCTCCTGTCTCCTCCTGGCTCCTCTCTCCGTCTGCACCTCCCTGGACCCTTGGGGGGGCCGTCCTCCACCAGAATCTCCTCCCAAGATCCGGTATCCCCCAATTCTAAGTTTTGATTTTACTTTAGGTGCGAGGACACACCTTCCGCGTGGGGTGAGTAATGTCACGTCTCTGGACTCTTTTGTTATTGTTTGTGTCGTGCCACGTGCTCTCTGTGCCCTACCTTCCCTTCATGTTAATTGTATTATTGTCTTCAGCCGTGTCTTGTTAATTACCTTGTGTATTTAAGTCCTGTGTGTTTGTATTCCATTTGTCCGAACGTCAATGTCCATACGATGTCCTTACATGGTTTTTGTTCTGCCTGTCTGTATTTATTATTATTTTGCCCATTTTGGATTAAATCTGTTTAAGTTTATTTCACTTCTCGAGTGCTCTCTCCCGCGAAACCACGACCGTGACAATTATGTAAACAAAAACTTTTATTTCGGATGTGATTAATCGTTTGACAGCACTATTTAAAATATATTTTTTTAAATTATCTTAATGGTAGTAAAATAACACAGCTCTTGGATGGACTCCAGTTTTCCCTATGATAATGTTTGCATCTCTTAAGTGTGTGTCTCTGGGAGATCTGTTTGTTATGAGAGATAAATATTATGAAGAGTGTACCTGTCTGAAGAACTCCTCCATGAGCGCTTGTGTCCAGCGGTAGTGCAGTTTCCAGCCCTTAGCGGGATGGCTGATATCAGCCGCGTGCAGCATCAGGGACAGCGCTTTAGCCTTGTCTATTCTGATTGACAAATTCATCAGAGCTTCATCAGTCACATGCAAACACTTCATCACAAACACTAGCTGTAAAGCCACTGGAGTGCATGTAAACAAATTAGGAATTCATAAATTACACACACACACACACTTGCAAACAAAGGACAAGAGGATTGTGTATAAATGGCACCATCAGCCTCTGTCTGTCTTTCTCTGTTTAATATTTGTAATTAACAACTGTATTAATAGCTATGTTTTGGCTAAAATACTTACATTACTTTGTTTATTATAAGATGTATATTATTTATATTATTAAGATTTATACTGCTAAGTCAGTTAGGAAAAAAAAGACTACACTAAAGGAATAAATAAAAACATTAATATTACTACTGCCAAATGTGTTTTAAGTACAATATATATTTGAATCTACTATATGGTCAAAATGCTCAAACTTATAGTTTATAATGTATATTAAGATACTTTAAGTTTCATGAGTACAAAATCAGTAAATTAGAATAATTCACAGGATTTAATTCACAGCATTTTAAAATATATATATAAAATAAAAATATAAAAATAAAATATATAAAATTATTATTATTATTATTTTATTATTATTATAATTATTTTTATAGTATGCAGCGCATACAGTATAATTGTCCAACTACAAATTTTTGTTTATATAGTAGTGTATATTCAGTTTTGAGTTTATTATCTAGTCACTTAGCATATAATTTGTCCTTGGCATTGACCAAAAAGCCTAAGTAAAGAGTAAACAAGCAGACATAAAATCATTTTTAAATAAACTTGAAACGTCAAGTGAAATTTAAGATATCAAGAGTCTTAAAATAAATTACTCCACTTAAAGTCCTGTTAAAAATAATTTCTGCCAACAGAGCAAAGGATTTCTTCCATCAGAAAGACGTGCATCTGAAGTAGAAGAAAAAAAAAAGAAAAAGAGAGAAAATAAATGTAGATCTGAAATGTTTTTTTCCTGGGAAAACTGGGAAAATAGACCCTGGAGTTTTAGTAGTTTTTGTTAATAATCTTATGAGCCTAGTTAATGTCCTGTAGTCGACTGATTCTGTTTGGAGCTTAATGGATGCGAAAACAAAACAAATACTATAATTCATAAATTAACTAAGAGAAAAGTCTCTAGCCTTAAAGCATTTATTTCATCACACAGCATATATGTCATACAGTACCACCCTAACCGTCAAAAACCACTTTCATTTTCTTGTAATATGAATTCATTTTTACCTCAATTGCTCAACGACACCCAAACGGTTCATTTTTCAAACCCCACCTTTGCATGATGCTAATCTCATGTGATTGGTCAATTTTCACTTAAAAAGCAGCGCTTGTGAGCTCACTGCTGCCGCACTTTGTGTACACAGTGTTACCGGGAAACTGCTGTTTCTTTCAGACCAACGCGAAAAACTCCAAACAAGAGGAAGGGCAATATGCTTGACATCAACATGAAGCGTCTTGGGTTTCAAATGACTCTGCTTCAATGATTCAGAGTCAGAGCTCAGTCACGCATTTTCTCATTTTTAAAAACCCATAATACGGGCCTCGCGCTTACACCACAGGCGCACCACTCACCCTCGGGCTGCTGCAGAGTGTTCCTCATCGTCTTGATCTGCTGGAAATGGCAGGACATATCTGTGCTCATGACCATCTCGATCACCAGCGACGTGAGCTCTCTGTGAAAACACGACACAGCACAACTCAAAACACAGCCACTTTCCCCAGAACAGATCCTCCATTCCTCCCAGGTACCTCCAGTCATCCTTGGAGAGGTTGACCAGGATGTTCATCTCATCTCTCCTGCATGAGTCTGTAGGCTGCGCGCTACGTGGTGGTTTTCCAGAACCGAGCGATCGCTGTAGAGGATGGCTACTTCCGATCTGTGCAGGATCGAGGAAAAGAAGAGTCAAAAATATCCTACATTTTTGAAATAACTTTTGTTAGTTCACTTAAAAATGAAACATTTCATCATCATCATTTAGCTAGACTTCACGCCATTTGAAGTCTTTCTTCTTTCTTTCTTTCTTTTGTGGAACACAAAAGATGTTTTTATGAAAACGTATTGTCACCAGGGCTGTCAGTCTTCAAAAAGAACCATAAAAACAAGATGAAAGTAGATCATATGACTCATACAGTACCTTTCAAGTGTTCTGAAGTTTTGTAAAAGAAATTATGAAAATTTCAGTCATTTTGGCTAATAATACTGCCCTCGGTTGTTCGAACCTGTCAGTTTGTTGCCAGTCATGTGACGTAGAAGAACTAATTTGGCATCATTGATGTCAAACTTACATCATGAATCTAAAAGTGCTATATTTAAACTTAACACAAGAATTGTGATTTCAGTTGCACTTGTATATATTCAGAATTTTTATATACCTTTGGTTTGGGATTTATCATTTAACGTCAGTGATATATTTTATTGGACCGGTTTAAATATAGAAATATAGACATTTTTGAGTACGAAAAAGAGCAGCTTGACATGCGTCAGATTTTCTCTTCCCATGCAAGAATCAAGACGTTATAAACATTTTATTTATTCTGCTTCATTAAAAGTGCTAATATAAGTGAAGTAAAGTACCTGCTGTATATTGTATGCTGTTTTAAAAAGAAGACTCTTTGCCTACCAATGCTGCATTTATTTGTAAAAAGCTGTATTATAAAATAAATATGTAAAATAATTGTTTATAATGTTTCATTTGAAATATTATATATATATATATATATATATGTATATATATATATATATATATATATATACACACATATCATACATATATATATATATATATATATATATATATATATATATATATATATATATATATATATATATATATATATATATATATAT
This sequence comes from Puntigrus tetrazona, assembly GCF_018831695.1. Lineage (NCBI taxonomy): Eukaryota > Metazoa > Chordata > Actinopteri > Cypriniformes > Cyprinidae > Puntigrus > Puntigrus tetrazona. The sequence goes on from NC_056707.1 coordinate 22,308,207, forward strand.
ATTATACACATCATATATCATATCTTTGTCATTGTTGTTGTTTTTGTCTTGTGTCATGTGTCTGTGTGCTCCTACCTTCCCCTTCCTATTAATTATATTATTGTCTTCACCTGTTTCTTGTTAATTTAGTCAAATTACCTTGTGTATTTAAGTCCTGTGTTTTGTGTTCAGTTTGTCTGATCATCGAGCTCCATAATGTAGGTTTATGTTCTGCCTGCCTGCATATATTTATTTTGCCTGTTTAGAGGATTAAATCTGTTTAAGTTTAATTTATTTAAACCACTACTGACACACACACACATATATATATATATATATATATATATATATATATATATATATATATATATATATATATATATATATATATATAAATTGCAGTCTTCAATATCACATGATTCTGCAGATATTTTTTTCTATTATATATGTTGAAAATTTGTGGTGCCTAAAATATATGTTTGATCAATAGAAAATTAAATTTAAAATACATAAAACACATAGTTTGTCATTAATTTGACACAAAAACATATTAAAACCCAAACAAGCAAACGTATTTCTTGAAAATAAGAGGGCTTTTTCTGAACCCAAATTCTGGAGATCTTCACACGTGTATTTCTAAGAAAACCCCATTTTATTCAGTGAGACACACAGCTATTACGCAGAATTAATTTTTTATTCTCTTGAGGAGTAAATCTGAGGTGGAACATCAGCAGTAATCAGAGATATCAAGAGTAATGGCTCCATTTTTCCCCATCACTGACGATGGAGCGCTCCTCCAAAACCCCTGCATGCTGCAGTGCCATCCGTTTCTAATGCTGTGATCTACTTTTCAGAACAATGACGTCTGCCATGGGCTGTCACACAAAATAAGACCTGTACTCAAGGATCCTTTGGCGTGTATTAATGCAAAAAAGATGTTCTGCCTGACGTGAATTAACACAAAGCAACAACAACATGAGCGGAGATTCTGACGTAGATCCTGCCACTGAAGATTAATTGAACACATGATCAATCCCCAGAGCTCAGCTGCGCAACCCACCAGAAGCAAGATAAACTGTGTTAGAATGTGATCAGTGTTATATCTCTGTCTAGTACATACACATACACTATCTCTGTTGCTTTTACACTAGGCTCCAGTCCAAAATCCCAGTAAGCTGCCTACGTTAGGCAGCATTTTAATGCATCATAGATACGCTCTGGATGCAAACACTGTTCCAAATGCTAGGTAGCATCATTATAATTTTAGAAAACTCGATATAGCCAAATTTAAAGCCTCAGTCCAATTTAAGGCAATAATGCAAATGCACTGCGACAAGCTAGCTTTAAAAAAATCATTTAAGGCCTAAGAAATGCTTATTAAAATAATTTATAATAATACAAATTGTATAAATATTTTACAAATATTAATTCATGCCATAAGGCTTCATTTTAAATAAAATAATTTATAATAATTTGAAGATTTATTAATAATAGAAAATATTTTCAAAGAAAAAATGTTTAAAAAGGTTCATGTAATATAAATTAAAATATATAATCATTATCTGAATCACAATATGATTTAATTTATAACAAGAAACAAGTATTTAACTTAAATACTAAATATTAATTAGCTTGCTTATGTCTAGATTTCATAGAATTTCCCGCAGATGCAGGTCTGATGTTATTGTGTCTTTGAAAGCCAGTGTAAAGCTATTTTTCATAGCAGGTACCTTTCATTGACTCCAAGGTGAGGGAAATTTTGGATAAATGAAAATTTTAAGGTAGCTTATTTGAAACAGCTGGCTGTTTCTTATGGTCACCACACACCTGGTCTGGATGTGGGAGTTATTGGTGGTTCCAGTGTGTTCAAAGTCGTGGATAGCAGCGGCAAACACCATGGCCAATATTTCCAGTTCAGTGAGCCAGTGCTGTGAGAGAGCAAACCAGTCAGTCATTACCCAAATAACCATCATTACCGTGATTCAACATCATCGAAATGAATTTCAACAGCTGCGCGTATTAACCTGTGAGTTAAGACCTCAAGCGCTCAGCTCATATTGACTACAAACAGATGTCATATTTGTGGGTGCAGACATGCATGCACAATTCACTGAGCGCTCACTCACCATAATGCCAGTGTGTAGCATCAGATAGTGTGCTGTCTGCGTGACATCGGCAGCGTGGATCAGATTGTGATAAGGGGTTTCTGTGCTTGCTGTGCTTGATTTCCAGAGCTTCCACAAATGACACAAGGAGGACACTGGTATCTGCACAGAGAAAAAAAATAAAACATAGCATAACTCTGTTTTAACTACACTACTATTCAAAAGTTTGGGGTCGGTCAGAATTTAAATAATTTATAAAAAAAAAAATTAAATATTTTTTTTTTTATTTTTTAAATTATTATTATTTTTTTTTTTTTAAATGCTGCAGAAATGAAAATTTATTTTAGTTATTTATCTTAATTTAACATAATTGTGCCTTTTATATCTAATAATTTCAATCTTATATCTCACATCTTTAAGGTAAAATAACTTTATTTTATTTATAAATTAAATAAAAGAAAATTGGATTAGATTTGTTTAAAACTTTCTCTCACAATTACTTTTTGAGGCAAAAACAATATTGTCTATTTTTTTCTGTCAGTGATTTGTGAGTCTTTTTTACCCCTCTATGTTCCTTCATAATTACAGTAAATGCAGACTGCAAACTCCTAAATCTTTTATTTTATCTTTATCTAAACATCTGTAGACTTTCAATGAGATTAATAGAACACCGTACTAAAATATACCTACACTGTTGTTATTATTAACTCAAACTAAAAATCTTTTCCATAATTAAAACTAAATAATATATAATATAAAAATATAAAAGCAGAAGCAGCATATAAGATGAAAATGATGCACTGAAAAGTAAACTAAAAAAAGTTTAAGGTAAAGTTCTAATAACACAAAAATAAAAATGAAAAATAAATGAAGACTAAATAGAAATGATAAAAATTAAATAAATAAAAATAAAAATAGAAAATAAAAATATCAACATCCATATAATTTTTTAAATGATTTTTAATGGAACTCATTCCTGATTTTCAACCCAACTAGAGACACAGAATGGGCTTGCAGGCTTAAATCCAGCCACAGCAGATTAATGGAGCATGTCACAGGCAGCCAAAGTGTAAAAGAGCGTTTCAGGAGAGTTATATCCATGTGTAATCATACGAAGAGAAGGGACTCCATACATGACCATCTAAACCCAAACACAGGCCACATGTGTTGCTTGCATTTACAATGTAATCATGAGGCTCCGTGCGTGTGAGTTTACAGTCTGTCGTCACTGTGCTGGAGAAAAGGGTAAGAGGTGATGAGAGCCGACACAATGGTGAAAAACAAAGAAAGAGCGCAGATGGAAAATGTCAGATGACTCGTGCATCAGATGTATATCACATATAAATCTCCTGTTGCAGGAAAAAAACATGCATGCTTTGGAGACAGCATCGGCTTTGGGTAAAACTTTGGCTAAGAAAAAGTGTGATACCAAAAGGATGAAATCATAATGTATTATAAAAAACAGTTTACATAACAACTCACTTTCAAACCTGTATGAGTTTCTTTCTTCCATTGAATGCAAACAGATTATTTGATGAGCTTGTTACTCTTTTCCATGCAGTCAGAAAGAATGTAGATCGAAGCTTTTAAGATTAAAAATCATGCAAAACAACTGCAAAGCATATTATAAAACTAGCTCATTTAACTTATCCATTGTATTTTAGAATCTTTTGATGAAAAATGATTTTTTTGTCAGTAATGACACATTATTTGAGTCTAATCTTAATTGAACATTGAATCTGGTTTCTGAGACTGAATCACTAAATCAGACTGAATCAGTTATAGAGTACTCCTAATTAAATGAATCTGAACTGATTCATTGATTAGAATGAACTGAATTACTAATAAAAATTAAATGCAGTAAATACAGTAATATTTTTTGCAAAGATTTTTCACGTACTTTTGAAGCTTGAACACTTCAGTCCTTACTTTTCGTAACTGCATAAAAAGGATGCAAATACAAATATAGTTTGAAAGGACATAAGGGTAAGTAAATGACAGATTTAATTTTATTCAGTGGCAGCACGGCAGTTTCCCTAAGGGTGTATGAGTCAGTATCCCAGGTAAGCAATGCATTTAATATCGCAGTCTTGGATGTGTGTCTGCTTTTCAGTTTCTACGTACCCTGAAGCGGCTGATCAGGTCATATCTGGTGAGAAGTTCATACACCAGGAACTTCAGAGCGTGTTCTACTGCTCGCCTCTTGAAGCGTGAAGACGTCAAATGACCATTTATCAACATCCTGAAAAAGAGCAAGACTCCCTATGAATTCATGGCAGATACAGTATAAAAGTTTAAGGAAACGGACTAAAGCCATGTTATAGTCTAGCGTAAAGATAATCTGTACCTTTAGAGCAGTAATCACAGATGGTGGATAGGTCAACCCTGCCATGTTGGATGTTCTTCTGTACATTCTGCAAACACACACAAACCATCATAAGCCTTTTTCTATGACTATGGCCATTTCTGTGAACAAATCACAATGTAATGTTACATTTACAGATTCGCATGGATCCATAATTAATTGCATTTAATTAATTGGTATTGAATATTTTTGGAAGTATTACTGCATACTCTATCTACAACTGTTTTAAAAGCTCTTTCTTTTTATGCATGCGAATTATCCGTCACATCATGTATGGCTAATGATTAAAGTGGTTGGAAACTTCTGACTTTAATGTAAAATATAACATTTCTTGTACATTTATACAAACTTTAACCTAAATTCTTCGTGTGAAAGAAGAGGTTTAAACTACTTATATAAATTATGTTCATCGGATCAAAACTATGATTTTATATTATAAAAAAGTTTTTAAGTGAATCTCAGAGAAGCCTTTAAGCTGACACTGTAAGTGACATTATACAAGCTCATTCAATTGTTAATCACAGTCAGAAGGGTTTTATTAAAGTCTGTAGTAATAATGGAGCTTCACTGAAGTGTTTAAGAGACGAGGACGGAGGAGAGGATATTACATACAGGATCAAACTGCAGAAACAACACTGGACTTTTTGGATTTTGACAGCGCGATAAATTCAGTTTTGATACATCTACATGTGGTTGACTGAACCTTCACAGAACTTTATTCCCTTGCACGAGAACATTCAAGTTGGAATCAAGGCAAAAAAATATGCAGGGCATAACACTAAAATTTTCCTTTTTTAATAAGTCTGGAAAAGCACTTAAAACCTTAAAACGTCATGCTATTTCTCACAGTCCAGAGTCCAAAATAATAGTACATCATGATCAAATCTCGGTTCCAGCGTGCTTAACTTGGCTCTGGCTAATAAATCATAATAATGGAAAATGAACAGGATCACACAGAACATTTTTTTCTAAATATGAAGAGCAAAATAAATAAATAAGCTCACTGTGTGAGTTTTAAATTCAACAGTTATCACCTGGACATCATCTAATGCTAGTCTTTTGTAATATCTCTGTATTTTTTGTAATATCTCTATATATCTCTTTTTTTTATTTTACTATAACAGTTCCTTGATGACATCATACTCCAAGTGACATCATTCTAGCAGGCAACTAAAACATTCCAACTTTAATTATACATATAATTATATAATTATCTTTAACACTTACATTTAATCTATTTAATCTATTTCTGAATTTCTGAGCTTGTTGTAAGACTAATATATATATATATATATATATATATATATATATATATATATATATATATATATATTTTTTTATTATATATATTTTTTTTTTTTTTAATCTTTTTTTTCTCCTATCTATTATTAAGAGAGCCCTAACATGCGTTCAATATCACACAGCACCCGATGATCATTGCTTCAAGCTCAACAGGTGTCTATGACATTCTGAATGAGTTTCCATGGAAATGAGGAGCTCTGCCCATGTAAGAGGGAGCGGCTCGCACATTACTCAGACATGAGAGTGCATGCCACAGAGAGGACGGACTGCACGATGCAAATGGAGTGGATCGAGACATTCATTTTCAGTTACTGGAAAAGATTATGCAGAACAAGCCCTTAAGAGAGTCTTACGTGTCAGTAATCTTGGTAGACATTTTCCCAGTTAGCAGGAAAAAAACAGGCAGGTCTGTGAAATGGGATTGTCTGTATGATTTAAACTCACTTAGGGGCACATATAAAACGCAGTCAAACAGTGAGCAGCCTACCTAGGCCACTTCCTTTAAAGGACACACCTTTGGTCAAGATGGAACTAGTTTAGAATGCTCTACATTATTTTTAAATTTAATGTTAGCATGTTTTTATTTAAAAGTCCAATTCTGGCTATTAACAAACCATTAACTATACACTTTGCTGCTTATTGATTATTTAGGTTTTGGTAGGATTAGGGATGTAGAATATCGTCATGCAGAATATGTGCTATATATATACTAATAAACATTGGACTGATACTTTTCAGTACTGAAAAGTTATTTTGAAGAATGTTGATAAGCAAGATGTTTTTTTTTTTTTTTTAAAATTTTAAAATGTCTGGTTATCGGCATTTTTCAAACAATATCAGAATAACATGAGGGTGATTAAACAACGGTAGAATATTAATATTAATGAGTTTAATTTCTGATCATGGCGAACACACTAACTCTTAGATAACGCACGCGAGCAGAATAGATACCGCTCAACAAAGATCCCAGCCTGAACGGCGCGTGAACGATGCTGCGGAACCGGGCTTTTCTTCCGGCCGTCTCGCACTACTCCCATCTTCCTGGTGAAGGTGGAGGCCAGCCAATCTCGCACCTCCATGGGCACAGAGTCTGCCTGGATATCACTGAGCTCATCCTCTGTGTCCAGAAGTCGCCTGGAGAACAACAAAGATTTTCAGAGAGGATATTACTACAAAGAGCCTACGGTAGCTGCTGTGAAGAGTCTACAGCATGACCTTTACCAAGATAAATATTGTATGTTATTAAGCGAGGCAAAGGAGTGCAAGCGGTAGCAATTGGTAGCAGTTTTGATGAACTGATTAAAAATATTGGTTACACTTTATATTAGGTGGCCTTAACTACTATGCACTTACATCAGAAATGAGTGAAATGTACTTATTGTGCTCATATTGTATTGCAAAAACACTTTTGCTGCTATTGAGGTGGGATGAGTAAAGTTTTGGTGGTATGGGTTTAAAGATGGGTTAAAGGGTTGGTCAACAGTGTAATTAATAATAAATGTAATTACAGTAATTAATTACATATTAGGTATCTTTTAAAATATAAGTACAATGTAAAAACATGTATGTACGCAGTAACTGCATTGTACCAAATTATTAATTAAAATGTAAATACATAGTAGTCACTAATAAAGGATAGTAGCCACTTAATAAAAAGTGGGACCAAAATATTTTAGCACTATAAAATTTACCATTTTCTGCTTTCGAATATTAAGTTCTGAATATCGCAAATAATACAAAAAGTCAATAAAAACAGGAAAACATTAATAATCATCATGACATCTCATCAACACTGTTTTCAGCTTCGGTAATTGAAAACATACAGTCTGGTCGACCTATATCCGCATGTGGTCGACCTATATCGGTCAGCAGGGAATCTGTGCTCTAGTGACAGAAAACATCATTGGAAATCAGAAGTACAGGGCTGTAAAACCCATAGGAGGCTGCAGCCTACATTCAGATGTGCGTCGGTGGGTGTTACAATCGCTGGAATGTGCAATAACTGATGTGTAAAGATTAAGAATATTGCATTTAGGCGTTATTTTTGGTTCTGTATGTGGATTGTAATAGGGTGAGTTTTACAAAACCTGTCAGGAATATGTCCTAGTCATATTTCACACCTAAGTAAAAAAAAAAAATCCTTATAGGAAATGCAGCCCATTTTCAAAAACAGAAACAAATAAACCCTTGAAATGGAAATGGTATTGTATTTAGTAAAATGTGTATGTGTTTGGTTGTGTGTGGTGAAAGAAAGAGATTCACTTTTATTTACACAGCAGTGAAGTGAAGTGAAAAATAAACATTAACATAGCCCTAATGTATGCTTTATTGGCTAAAAATAATATGCCTGAAAATATTTTAATAATATTTTATTTATTAGAGATGAAAAAAGTACTCTCATTCCTTTAATTTAATAATACAAAATATTAAAACAATAAATTAATAAAATAATTACATTATATTCTAAAACATTAATAAAGGATTATATAGTATTATAAAACATATACATTGTAAAGTAGTCAATTTTTCAAAATCCAAATAAATAATCCAAATAAATAATCCACTGATGTATGGTTTGATAACTATATTTGGCCAATATCTGTAAATCTGAGGGTAAAAAAATATCAATATTGAGAACATCACCTTTAAAGCTGTTCTTAGTAATGAATATTACTAATCAAAATGAAGTTTTAAAAGTATTTATGATAGGAAATGTACAAAATATATGCAGGGAACAGAATCTTTACTATATATTGTAATAATCTGTGGCATTAAAAATATATATAATTTAATCTATACAGTGTATATTTGGTTATTGTTATAAATATTCCCATGCTACTTATGTTTTGTGGTCCAGGGTCTCTCTCTCTCTCCCACACACAAAAATACATTTATTACAATAAGGAGAATTAAAAAACTCTAAAGTAAAAGATATAACAGCCCTAAAATATCCATTATTAACGCAATTGATCTTTTATATTAATAATTATGTGTTGTAGTGGGCAAAATACTTTCATACAAAGCATTAGTATATGGTAAAATGTGATCTGTACATGTTTTTGTGACCAATAAAGCCAAATGCAGTTCCACAACTGTGTGATGTTCTGAACTGAAAGTGCTGTTTACGCAGTATGTGCAGACAGAAAGCAAGAAAACGTCTCCACAGCCACTCGCTCATTTTCTCATAGTGCCGTGACTCATCCTGCCTCGCTCTATCGGAGAGAAGGCAGTATTCAACGCTGAAGTACCTTAAGCAACCAGCATAAGATTAAATAAATAAGCTTTTCCTGAGAAATGAATGCATGCAGAAAGAATAGTGACTGTTATTGCTCAGTCTTACGTAGGAAGCTTAGCGGCGCAGGAAATGCGACATGTTATCATAACAAATATTCACGAGTTCCAGTAACAAGCTAAAATTGCTCTGCAAAGCTGCTACCATGGAAATACATCCTGTGCCTGTCATTAGGAAAACGTAATTAGCCATAGCTGAGTCTGTCTAAACACAAGCCCATCAAACGAGGCTGTCAGGGCTCTAGTGGGACAACGCTAGCGCTCTGTACACGTCAGTCTGAAGCACAACCCGAGAGACAGAGCTCTAGGTCTCGGTTAATTAGGATCGAGGGCCCATGGGATGCCTGGCTCTGCCGACTAACTGTGAGGCTGACTTCCACGGGGAGCGAGCTGAGCATGTATACTCTTCAGATGAATGTGAACCTGCTGGAAATAAAGATGAGAATGCTTGAACGACAAAAGCGTGGACTAGATAATCCTTCTGGGAGAGAACACTCATACCATTAATATGTTATACTTCCTTCCTATGGTCTCCATTAAAGTAAAAGAGAACCAAGCAGCTACGTTTACTTAGAAGAAAACTAGATGCATCTTTAAAGAATTACAGCACATTTTACTCACCTCCAAACTATCCTTAATTATATGACTTTCTTTCAGAAGAACACAGTCGGAGTTAAAAAAATGATCCTGGCTCTTCCAAGCTTGTTAATGCTTGGAATTTAAAGAGCTTCAAACTTACTTTCCACGAAGTAACCATTATTTTGAAGCTCTATAAATCGGATATATCCGGATATATGTAAAACTAATCTATACGACCTTTGGGGGGGATATCATATGTCCTCCAAAGCAGATAGATGGGTTTTTGTATAAAGAATTTGATTTAATTTTTAGATAATATATATATATAATAATATACAATTTTCAAATTATAACCTAAATACCTTCCGGTAAATGGTTAGCGTGTGCGTCCCTCGCGCGTCATGGCCGACCTTTGACTTGGCAGAAGTCAGCCAAGCTTATGCACCTCTCTGGGATGCACACACGGAAGTCAGGTATTTGGGTTATTTAGGTTATAATTTGAACACTAAAAACATTTTTGTTGCAATCCATCGATCTGCTTCAGAGAACATATAGAAACCCCCAAAGGGCGTATAGGTTAGTTTTACCTTACAGTACTTGCAGATATATCCGATTTACAGAGTTTCAAAGTAATGGTCACTATCCACCAGCATTACTAAGCCTGGAAAAGCCAGGAAGAAAGTCAAACACACCTAGAATGGCTGGGTGAGGAAGAAATGTTGAAATATTGAAACATTAGTCAGAACTGACCCATGCTGTTCATCCAGTATTGTAGGAATTTTACTCTGAGAATGCATTTGAATTTGAATAAAATTACAATTTAAAATATGCTGTTATATTAAGTGAAATCAGTAATATTGTGAAACATTATAACAATTAGATCCCTTGATTTTGCTAAATCATGAACACAAATTAGAAATAGAGAGAATTAGTGAATTGCGCGCACAATTCAGCAAGCTGTGCAATTAGTTCAGGTTTCTTTAATGGATAGGAATTTCAGTACAGTATTTATTTGAGCAATGCAAAGCTTTTGATCAATTCAACACATCTCTGATTAAAGCATTAATTAAAAAATAAATAAATCCATCAACTGTTATAATGTTAACAACCTGCTGTGACATATAAGTCACTACAATATTTTCGTAACTTGCTTTATATAATTTTGTTCAAGAAAAGTATTAAATCCAGGTTAAGTGTAATCTAATAATAAGTTACTAAAACATTAGAATTGTTGCATATGCTGAAACATACCTATCCAGACAGACCACCATTTTGGAAATGTTGCCATGACAGCAAAATAATAATCACCAGTGTTTGTGACACCCAAGTTATCGTGGGTTGTCAGTCAAAAATCTTTACATTATAAAAATATTTATAACAACATGTCCTCCAACCAATACGTCTGTGTAGGCTGTTTACACAAATCCCTGAAATACAGCCCATCAAAGTCTATACTACAATTGTGCCTACACTATTTCGTACTATTTTATCTGCTTCGCAATTTCGGCCTCGTGTAGCTCAGCCTGTAGAGCATCACGTTCATGAGATGTGACAATGCACTTACACCACTGAAACCTGACAACGCCCAACGCTCATAATACATAAACAGGTTATAATTTAAGATTTTGTAACGGGTAGGTTTAGCTGTGGATTAGGTATGGTCATTTGTACAAATTTACACCCATCAAAATACTGTTTTAATTACAGTGGGATCGGTGATTAAAACAGGGTGTGATTCGTACGAACAAAAACGCGACGGACGCAACATGGCATTGTCATTATTTTTACACGCTAGAGGGCGCTTAACCTAAAATAGTAAATAATAAACATAGGTTGTATAAGTTACTTGCATAAACAACCTATACGCTCATTTTTTTTGTGGGAGGACAGGCTGTTTTGCAAGTTGTATAAAATATATTAATAAAACAAAAATCATTGAAGTTTAAAAATCATGAAAATAATATTTTACACACAGTTTACATCAAGTGTTACTTGCTGGTACTTATTTCAGAGTGAAAATTGTTTCACAGACACCTGTTCCTTTAAGCGTAGTGTTATAAATCGGCATGCTAGCAGCTAAACTGGTATGTGTATAATAGTAAGTGACACTTTACAAGGCCATTAAAACTCTGACCGCTTTTAGCGCTTTTTCATCAATCACCCGACAGACCTTATAACCATCACTTACATAGCTGAAAACAAGCATACACTGTACTGCACTGTACAGCCTTTTGATGTTATTTACAGCATACTCTGCAGTCACCTGCCACTCAAACGGCATTTATTGTATTAAGAACAAAAAGAGTGCAACTTCTTTTCCACCGCTATAGTTGGCAACCTTACATGCGAGAGCGTTGAAAGCCAAGCGTTCACTTACCTAGTTTCGTCAATGTACACTGCTTCCAGAACCGACGCGCATATTCGATGTTTTTCCTCAGATCTCGACGTTCACCTCCCCTTATCCAGCTGCTTCACCAGACATCTCAATCTGCAGGAGAACAACAGTCGATGTTGAGGAAATTCAGGAAAATTCCACCTCTGATCCGACAGCTCTGATGCTATTCTTTGACATTCCACTGTCGGGTGCCACGGAAATAGTTCACATTTTTACATCATTTATTCAACCGCATATCTGTATTATTTTATTTCATCTGTGAAACGCAAAACAGAGATGTTGAAAGTCTGGCTCGAACCCTAAAATCACCGTCTACTTTCATTAAAAAGAGCAGCTCGGAAAGGAAGTCATGTGGGTTCGGAATGACACGAGGGTGTGTAATGATGATAAAAATTCTCATTGTTGTGTGAAAAACCAACAACAAATACACACAAAGAGATATCTGTCCGTGACACAGGAGAACGCAATCTGTTTTATAAGACGACGAAAGCGGATAAATGAGACAGGCACTGCCAATTCCACACCCACAGAACAAACAATGAGCGTTAAACGTATAAAATAAAAGATTACAGTTCATCAGCGTCTTAATCATCAAATCTCATGAGCTAAAACGCTACGCTCAGTTAATCTCTCATAGCACTCACAATAAGACTTTTCTTTTTAATAAGCTTAAGCAAATATATTGGCAGAGTTAATGTGAGGTAACCCTTTAAATATGTAGGTTGAAAAAACTAAGTTAACATTTGACAGTAATGAATTCCCATGTAATCCAATCACATGCTGCCTCCATTCCTTGTTTTCCAGAACAACATCCCTCTTATCGCTCCTGAAAAATTCGTATAGCGTAAAAATGATTTACACAGTGCAAACGAGACGAACAAGAAGAACAAAAATATAGAAAAATATAACATGACTCCACCAAATCTACATCGCTTGTGAATCGTTTTTGACGCTTGAGGTTCTCTTAAAAAAGTAAAAATAATTTTCAATTAAGACAAATTTGCAAACACATTAAAGAAATTAAAGAGAATTAGAGGAGTTTATATGAGAGTTCATGAGGTTATGAGTTCATATCAACTTCCTGTATTTGAACACAAGCACAATTTTTTTATTTTTTTTGCAGCTGACCAAAACATATTAAAGTTAAATGTAAATCTGAGCTGTTTCAACTGAAAACTTTTTTGTCTTAAGATGCACACCAGTAATGTTTTTTTTAATGCATGTTTATAAAAATGTTCTAATTGAACTATGGCCTAATCCTGGCTTAGGCTAAGGCCTCTGTGAATATGGGGCTTAAAGTGCACACTCTGAGCTTTAATTACAAACTATTTTTAAACACAGCCCCACACACATTTTTCAGGGACTAAATAAGCATAAATAAATAGTTAATATTTAATATTTTTTTGTTGAATCCTTTGCTGGCAATGACTGCCTTAAATCTGGATCTCATAAACATCACCAGAGACTGAGTTTCCTCCTTTGTAAAGCTTTTTGCCAGGCTTTTTACTGAAGCTGAGTTGGGTTGTTGTTTGTTTATGGGTCACAATCACAGCAACGCGATGCAAATCGAAGACACATTTGCTGCTGATATCTAAAACAATAGCTTGATATTTCAGGACTAGAGATCCTTACTACATATGAAACAAGATTTGCTGACTATAAGGCATAATGAAAATATAATACAAAACCATTAAATCCAGACCACACTTTATACAACTTTATGCACACTAATTTTATCTTCTTGAACCACATTCGAAAACCATTGAAAACAAATGTACACTTTATTTAAGGTATGCTAATCCATTCACAAGAGTCCTAGACAACAACGGAAGTACCACCCACTCATCTGTCAATCACACTGCACCAAGGTATCTGGCAGAGTATCTGCAGCTTTAAAAGAAACAAGCAGGCGATTGATGGTTGAAGCGCCAGGCACAGTCTGTCATTCCAGTTAATACTGGTATTCCACTAAAAGGGTAGGTAACACTTCTGTTAATCAGCCAAGAGGGCAGAGTTATGGAGCGATAATAATCTCAAAACGCCAAATGTCCTCTGATTAATGTCTGCTTTCTCAATCACCCAGCCGCTTTTTGTTTATGACAGTGGTCTGTAACGTAGCAACTCGAATAAACACCTCTTCATCAGCGTGCTATTGACAGATATACACACACGCCTAAACTCAAACTGGATGAGGCTCTGCCCACAGAACCGCCATGACGGGATGAAAGACAAACAACAGCAGGAATACAAACAGATGAAACCAATGGTTAAGTGAAAAGAAACAGCAGTGAACACAGAGGCATGCTGTTTTGTCTGTCTGTGTTGATTCTCCTGAAGTCTGACCTGACTTCATTCTCCATCCATTCCCAATTCCAGTCACGATAGGATCTGGAATGATGTCTGACTCTGATTGTAGTCCGGGGTGGATCAGAATAACATCTGATGTGAAAATGAGCGTAAATGTTCACGTGTAAACTGCTCTCAAAGCCGAGCTAGTCATTCTTGCATTCACTGCAATTTGTCTGTCAAGTATGTGACCGGAAAGAATGAATTACCTTTGGAAGATCCTCTGTCGGTTCTGTGAAAACGCGGGTCTGATACTCCTGCGGCTCTTTTCATGTGAGTATTTTGACAAATTACTGGATTTCATCACGCGAACTGAGAGCAGAGGTGCAGAAATACTTCATGACATAAGCGCATACTGACACAAACTTTACCAAATGTGGATTTCAGTGAGATCCAAAGAGTTCAGCCAAAGTGTTGCAGCCCAGTGGAAAATATTATATGTCTCATTCTAACAAACTAAAAAACGATTTCCAACTATACCACAAAGTCGTAAATAAATCAGATATATTTTTTATTTTATTATTTTTTATACATTTATTTGATTCTCTTTTTGCCCACTCCCTCAAATTCTTTTTTTTCAAAATTTCATGTTTGATTAAATTTTTTGATGTTCTCATTGTTGTTAACTATTATTAACTACAGTTTCACCTTTAATTTAAGCAAAGATGCAAAAATAAAGACTTACTGGTCTAAATTCATCTAAATTCATTGGTTAAGCCAATCTAAGAGCACTCTAAGAGCTCTAACAGCAATTTGTCTCTAAATTTAGACTAACAAATGTATATTATGCTTGGACACGAGAAAGGCTTTAATGCTAAAACGTGAATAGTTAATTTGCAATCAATTAACATTTTACAGTAAAATGAAAAGCTGAATGTTTATAAAAAAAACCCTAATTTATTAAGTTTTTAAATTTAAACTAAAATGCAGGGCCCTCTATCCACAACATTCGCTACTTCTGCGGATTACTGGGATATTTTATTTATTTTACTCTCATTCCGACACCTATCCCACCAAAGAGAAGTTCACAGGAGCTTAGGTAATGCAATTCACAATTTTCTTTCTGATTTAAGAAACAAATTCTGTCTACATCTTAGAAGGGTCAGAGAGATGTAAATTCCAAAAGAATTTTAATATAAATCCAAAAAGGTAAATGTACAATCTAAAAGCACCATTAAAATATTTGTAATGTGAACAGAGTGGTTTCCATACAACACTCAAGAGTATGAGTGAGTGCAGAATCTGGCTCAGGTTAAGTAGCCAGGAGGCGAAACAGCACTGGGCGGTGACATGCTTCCAACTCCATCAGGGCCCTATTTTTACCTGGAGTGTGTGGAAAGTGTGGCAGGGAGACTGACTCATTGACTTTATTGGAGTGGCAGGGAAAGGCAGAGGATTGATAAGGACTTTGGAAACATTAGGTAACCTCATTCTTCCCTACGTTGCTAAACTACTTCTGTAGAAATCCCATTTGGAACACTATGGGTAATGAAGTATAATGAAATATAATAGAGGGTGTGTATTGTACATTATCTGAATACTGCCAAAATATCTATTATTTATAATTATCATAATTTTCTGCACTGGCTGCACAGAAGGGAGGACTTTCAAAGCTTGTGACCCAGCAATGCTGCAGTATTTTAGGAGAAGTTTACAGATCAAAATAAAAAGTATGTCATCCTGTTTTTCATTCTCTTGTTTAACTTTAGATTGAAGACACATTTTAGACAGGAATTATTATTTTATAGTTAAATAAAACTTATAAATCAAATTAAAAACTTAAAATAAAGTACTTTAACAAAAATGTCGTCATGTGTTAAACTTTAAATGAAAAAGATATAATAATAGCATCTAAATTATCCCAAAAATAGCATTTTATTTGCAATTTACACAAAATACTGCAAATCAATCTGCAAACAAAACTAAAGTATAAACCTACAGAATAATGTGCAAAGCAAGAAAGAGCAAGCAAGCAAGAAGAAAATGAAATCTTTTGGTTACCACATGTATAATATCTCCTTTTGTATTTACTTAATTATTTGATGACTTCTATTTTCATCAAAAGAATACAGTAAAGTAAGATAAAGATAGTAATGATAAGGAGATAAATGTTATCAAAAGAAGATGTGTCCCTTTTAACTACTAATGTAGTATATGGAACCAACAAGGATGGGCGATTGAATCCATTTGCAAACTTTTATTTCTGAACTTCTGCGAGTGGAGCATAGGCAGAGTGAAACAGGCGCAGCCGGTATAGAAGTGTGGGCAAACAGAGAGGCAGTCTATGGCAAAAGCGTGGGCATGACAAAGAAATTCATGATGTGACAATAGTCAAGTAAAGACAAACGCAATCTAAAACAGTCAAAGGGTAAATCCTAGGACACCTGGGCTAGAATCAAGATCGACGACTCAGAAATAAACTAGGCAGAAACTTCAAAAGGTATCCAAATAAGGTAGGTGTCACTGGGGAGGAAGTGATATATGCTAAACAATCTTTCGACAAATACTTATATTTGTGTTTATTTAATGCACATTTTTATATATTATTTATATATAAAATTAAGTGTAAGTTCCGTTTCATCTCTTTTTAGTTGTAGCATGAGACCAGTAATGACATCAAACAAACTGATATAAATGTGCTCCAGCAAGTTCTGTATCTTGTTTAATGGAAGAACAGTAACATCTCAATCCTATGTTGTGGTCTCAAACTTTTAGACCCTCTGTGCTGTTTAATATGAAACAGCCTGGCAGGATGCAGAGGCCCTGTTATCACCCTCCCTCGGTCCCCTCCAGCAGCACTGTGTATACCTCCAGCATTCACCAAACTATGTAAAGTGTATTTGCATTGAACAGCAAGAAACAGAGACCTCAGACATCGCTGCTGCTCAGATGATATATTAAGTACACTCGTGCCAGTCTACTCCCATTTCTCCACTCTAGCAGAAATTTTATCCAGTATACATTTGGGAATTCTCTTTATAGATACTTATAAATTTCTAACTGCTATAATGGCATTATATGATACATATGATATGCATAGTATGTGTTAGTGTTACTGTGTAAGTGTTGTTACATCATACAACT
Source organism: Puntigrus tetrazona (assembly GCF_018831695.1). NCBI lineage: Eukaryota > Metazoa > Chordata > Actinopteri > Cypriniformes > Cyprinidae > Puntigrus > Puntigrus tetrazona. The sequence continues at coordinate 22,325,653 of NC_056707.1, forward strand.
TCACCTCATACTAGTTTTCATATTATGCAGATTCTGCATACTATTATACTACAGAAACTTACTAAACTAAATAGCCTATAGATGGCAATGCATAAAATAACATAAACCTCATTAAAACAAAACAATAGTCATTATAGTAAAAATAAAAGAGCTGAAAGAGGTGATCAGGCATAAGTGGAAGAGGTCTTATGAATTCTTGTGATAATCCTTTAATATAATACTAGCGGTGAGCAATATTCAATAAGTAAAATTATAATTATGACTAATAGTGTAATTATGAAAAGATTGCTGAAAAGATTATAATAACATTTTGTACATAATATTAAAAATATGTTTTTGTTTACATGAGTGCAAATTAAGTATTGCTACAATCTCCATTCACTGTATACCATTTAAATTACAAATAGACACATAATAAAATACAAAGTAAATATAACTATAAAACTATGAGAGTTTTGTTGATTAAAAGCTAAATAAGTTACATACTAAACAACTAAAAGAAAACAAAGCAAGCATATAACAAAATACTTAAACTAAAATTATTAAAATGAAGACT
>NC_056707.1:22326308-22336308 GCF_018831695.1 Puntigrus tetrazona
TGCTCTCCAGCAAAGCCATTCAAAACCTGAGAAATGACTGGGAAGCGCTACACTTGTGAGCTGTTTGTTTTTCCTGCATTGATTCGTGATGATCGCTGGGGTGGTTGTTGTATGCTATGTGTTACGCGACGAGAACGGCGCTTGCTTTTTTCCCAGTTACCTTTGGATGTAGATCGCAAAGGAAAAGTGTTGAGGAGGTGGGACGCACAGAGCTGCATTCACAAACAAAGCACCTTTTGTTTGGCTGGCATTTCTTCCTCTGATCCAAAACACTTGGAATCGGTCCTCTTTATAAAGAAAGTTTTTGAAGCTTTTATGAACTTATCTCATAAAAGTGCACGATTGTTACTTGTCATAAACCGCGGAGCAGAAGACCTAAGTTGAAGAGCGAAGCTTGGCTTGTTATTGCGGTTAGAGTGGTAATTTGGTGTAAGCGCTTATGGAGCAGAACCTGGTGGTTTTGGCAGGAACGTTCTGCAGTGATGCGTTTTTTGGTAACAAGGTTGTCCTCGTGTGTGGAGCCAGTAGGGGCCCATAAAAGCTCCTTCTGGCTACCGTGGTTCACTGTGTGCCTCTGGTTCTACTTAATTTGTATGTCTGAATTCATAATCCAGCATTTGCTCGACTCCATTTAAAGTCTTAAGTGGCTATGGGTAAGGAATAAAGATGCTCAGTGGTTTTAAGAGAAATCTGGGACTTTTAAAGTCTTCTTCCAGCTTTCTGAACAAGTGTAACGTCTGGGCAGTGGTGCATACAGTCATTGATATAATAGTTTTATTTTATGAAAGTGCAATATAAAACATAGACTACATTCAAAACAATTCAGTACTGTACTGTGACCTTGGACCATCTTATGTCACACGCGCATGCATTGTATGGTCAAAATGATTTATGATTTTTTAAATGATTTGATATATGGCAAAAAAGAGAGAAATGTTCCATGAAGATATTTTGTAATTTTTATTTTTTTCAAGCAAATTATTTTGTCATGACTAACTTTATTTTTCTGAACCATTTTTCAATTAATTAATTTGATTTTAATGGATGTATCAAGTTAATGTGTCCCTGTCCATTTTCATAATAAATACAATCAACTAATATTTTTTAATGCAGTAACATCTGACGATATTTTTAGTAATGTTCACATGTTTTAGGTCAGCATGTTAAGATATTTATACTGTATCTATTTCCAAATAAATGCTGTGGTTTCTATACATTCTATTATAATTCTGTAAAAATTCACAGAAATATATTTTTAATGTATTTTTGATCAAATAAATATAACCAGCATTAGAGACTTCTTTCAAAAGCATTTATTATTATATACAATATTTTATTAAATAAAGGTTTTTTTTCTGAAATAATATATTTTTCTGAATAAATAAATACATTTTGTCACAAAATGATAAAGAGTTATTTGATGATTCTGTTTTTTGAAGCTGCAGCAATAACAACCTCCAAATTATACCAGATTGCAAATGTTCCAGATCCTCACTGCAAAATTACTAGTTAAAAGATTCATCATACTAGAACATTCCAGTATTTTATGAAATAATTAGGAGTCCATGGGCTTCAAACACTTCATGCAGAGACGACAGAGTCAAACTCAATGCACATACTTTTTGAGAGCATGCATGAAATTGTAAGACGCTCTGAAAGAAACATGATGATACATTGGCCTTTCAAGTCCTGAAATGAACAAATAGCCCTATATTTCATAACATCTGAAATAATGTATAAGCATGTCTTTAGTGCAGTCATGGAAATAAATGGGTCGGGCCTCCTAAAAGCAGTTTTACATTATGAAAAAGAATCTCGAAGTGGAATATAAATCAAATTTTGTTAGTCGATTCCACTCTTGGATCAAGATATAATTGGTCTAAATTTGACTTAGCTCTAAGTGTCCTTTAACAAAATTTGTGGAGATTTAAACACACACAGACATTACTGTGACACAGTTTTACAGATTAGATATGACCTTCTATGAATGTTTTAAAAAAATGTCTTGTGGTGCCTGAACTAAAACAAAGTAAATTAGTTGAAAAATGTTTCTAGTTTTGCTAAAATTCCTATTAAATTATGAAAACATAGTTTGAAAGCTTTTTTTTTTTTTTTGTTTATGTGAACATCAAGGGAACAGTATATTTAATCATTTTACAAACATTGTTAGATTTGGAGTCATTATAGTACGCTGATTTGGTGCGCAAGAAAAAATAATTATAAACAGTATTTTGTGGAAAATATATTCCACCTACAACGATAATATATCTATATCGACATACAGAGGTACACAAATTTATTAGAACTGTTTTTAGACGCTGTTTTTTTGATCAAATGATTTTAAGTCAATAATTTTATCTTTTGCACAGCTGTAGTGTGTCAGTAGGAAATATGAGTTTACATTTCCAAACATTAATTTTGCTATTCATTGTAATCCACTGGGATTCAGACAACAGCCAGTGCTCCACAGAGATCTGATCCAGTCTTTCTGGAATGATATCAAGAAACAGAATAAACTTAGACAGAACCAATCCAGAAGACAACGCTCGATAGATAGATAGATAGATAGATAGATAGATAGATAGATAGATAGATAGATAGATAGATAGATAGATAGATACTCAATAACATAGACGCACATAGATAGACACTCAATGGATGGATGGATGAACAGGTGGATAGAAATAGATAGATAGATACTAGAAAATTATAGATGCATATAGATACCAAAGTATGGATGCATATAGATAGATAGAATAAAATCAATGTATAGATAGATAGATAGATAGATAGAATTCTTTGTAACAATGTAAATATATTTATTGTCATTGGTTTTAATGTGTCTCTGTCTTCTTTTCTCTTAGAGATGACAAGCAGACTACAAAGCAATCAAACAGAGGTGAGTGCTGTATCTAAAGCAATAACAGAGATGAGGATTAACCCTAGCACTTAGAATGAGCATTAGATTTGATCTCCTCACTCCTGTCTCCACCATCGCTCTATCAGACATAACACAGTGTTCTTTTCCCGCTGTCTTAGTGGACGTGGCGGTATGTAAGCTAAGCCTCCGGCTGCTTCTTCTGCAGAGCTCTCTGAGATGCATAGCAGAGGGTTTGCTATGAGATGGATGGAGCTCTGATGCAGTTGTCATTGATACCTGCTGGAGCAAAGCTCCTGAAATAGAGTCTGCGTGAAATCAGATCCTCTCTCACGCTGTGCTTCCACTGTCCACGCCAGGCCCAGAGTGCCCAGCTGTCTCCAGCCCAGAGGAAACAGAGCGTCTACAATGCCACCGACCATGAGAGGCATTGAGGCCCGCATCCAGCCACATACACAGTACACCATCTGTATATTATGTGACGTTTCAGGCTCTTACGTAACCCATACATATGAGTCATTCCTGTTATGCAGTACCATATTTGAGGTCTGGTAAGACATGAAAAAAAGAATATACTTTTTGTAGGATCGGATTTTCAGAATAAAGGCCAAAATTAGAAGCTCGACTTTCAACATTTATAACTTATTTATACAACGACAAGAAATGAACCGAATTGATGAAAAATTAAGAGCTAAACATAGACATATTTTTGATTATATCGCTTTATCATGCTGGGTTTTATATTGCAACTGTACAGTATCAGACAAAATCGATTTTCTTAGAGTCAAACAACCCCGATAGTATTTGGTTGTATACAGTTAATATGAGTAGGTATATTTATAATATATTATTATATCCAAATAATGTATGTTTATAATATGTATATCTGTACATAAATCTTTTCCATCTACATGTATTTAATTTGTTACACTTTTTTAAGTTTTTGTATTCTTAATCTTACTTATTTTACTTTTTTTTAATTAATATTCATAATTATTTTTTTTTAGTTCTTTGTTTCATGTGTTTGTAATTTGCACGGGATTTTTTTAAGTATATAGGTTTTAGTGCATTTCGTTTTTTTATTTTAGCTTAAATCTAAACAAAATGTTTTACAAGCTGAAATTAAAATCAATTTTAAATATATCCAAAATATACAAATTTATGTCATTTTCCAGAGCATCATGTGATTAAGGAGCTGATTTATGTTGCTTTAAAGGATTTCACAGAGAACTAACAGGATGGAAAGTGATACTGGACAGGACACAGAAAAAAAAAAAATCTATAAATTGATTTTCCAGTGTAAAATAAAAAAACGTGATCAGAAAACATGTTTAATGATGCATCTGAGACAGTTTTAAGTAAACCTTCAGCTTTTTGTATGTTAGAAGTTATTTATTATAAGGGGCATGATTTAAAATTCCTCCTACTATGATTTCAATCTTTAAAAAAATAATATACAGAGGCAATAAAACGTTATTGCATAATAGGAATGATATGTCTCTGCCATCTGTGTGTACAGTACAGTATGATCCACAGTACACTGCCATCTTCTCCATTAACATTCACACTACTGTACGTATTTCACCGATGGAGGCGGCGTTTTGCATCCAATGACCCACACATGCAGCCCACTCAACAGACTACTCACACCGCGCGTGCTTATGGATCAGCCGCTGATATTAATACAGTTCCTCCGCTCTTAACCACACACAGTGAGGTCCGAAGTCTGAGTACACTAGTGAAGATGCGTCTGTTTTTCCCAGCGTGATTTGAGAATCATCCAGAGAGCATCTTGAGCTCCAACAAAAGAAAGAACATCTACGAATCACACGATCGTTTTCAAAGATTTGATCAATGGCCTAGAAATACTGTCGAAATTTATTCAGAACATTTGTATATTTATTGGTTACTAAATACGTATTTGTCAGAGTGGTCTCAGACTTTAAACCCACTGTGAAAGACACAATACACTGCCTGTGACCATTCATGTTTCTTTATTAAAAGACATTTTTATTTTAATCCGACATATTTGTAAGTAGTAGCTTATTTTCCAAAGTAAAGTATTATTTATAAAGTAAACAGCTTTTCAGATTTTATTTACATTTATGTTACTTCCGTTTTCCTATTAAATAACATTTATTGTTTACTCCTTCATGATTTTCAGCTGCTGGTATTTTATTTAGGATTTATTTGTGTTTATATAGTTCATACATCGTCGAATCTAATTTTATAATGGTTCTGTCACTCCAATTTTTTCAGTGCGCATGTAGCCACTGTTTCTCTTTCCTTGTGGAGTTTCTCAAATGTCTCAATCTTAATTCGCCCCTTCCGCAAATGAAGGCTTTAAAAGTATTTCGATCAGAGCAGAAAGCATTTAACAAACATTGCTGAAAAAGTCTTACAATCTTACAAAATCTAAACCTCCATGAATTAAGATACTTTTTTTGAAAAGCAAAAAGGAGATATGATTAAGAAATTTCCCAGAATTAAGTAAGTTGCTTAAAACAAGAACAAATATCTGTTAATGTGTTTTCCTTTTAATTAATTTTTTTCTTGTTCTAATCATAACTCTAATCATCACTCACTCCATTTTGATTATTACTATCGATATTTATTTATTTATTTATTTATTTATTTATAAGCCTTTTTCTTGTCACTATGTTTTTCAGGTAAATGTAGAATATCACATTTCCACTGGAAACATCCCTTTATTGCAGTTTGATCGAAGTCACAGTTAAACTATTTTAGTGGTTGTTTGCACAGCTATATAAGCCTTATCAATAATTAAATTAATTTGATTTAAGAATCTAATTTTGCATTACATTTTGGTCATTTAGCACAATGAGGTATTCGGAGTGAAAGTTGTATTTTCAAACTTTTAGTGTTGTTAATGCAGCTCATTGTGTGCACTCTAGAGTCTTGACATTATATTTAGCAACATATTGGCATATTTTGTTCCTTTTAATTATACCTTAAATTTAAAAACTTATAATAATAATTTTTAATTTTTAAATTTACGTCGTCTTGAAAGAGTCTTAGAATTTACTTTCATAAACCCTGAAGAAACCCCGTCACATGTGACAAATGTGTAATCTTTCTTCAGACATCGTTTTTTTTATCAGCGCACGTGCACTCTTAAAAGTAGAGTTTTAATAATTTGCTTATTATTTCGCCAATCACAAGGGGCAGTAGGAGGCTGGAAATGACCTATACTGATTCAAACCCAGGTTGTCTGACCACCAGGCCACGCTTGCGTCAAAGTTGAGGTTTTAAGGCGATGAGATGGGGAGGATAGCGGCGGAGTCCGCCTCGCTGACTCATAGACAAGGCCATTTCCTGCACGGACGTGCAAATTCACATTAGCTTGAGCTATTGATTGGAGTGGGGGGAGGAGAGAGAGATGCATCATTCTAGAGAGATGGCCTCAAATGGACAGCCTGGCAGAGCAGTTTTGAACGAACACTCAGCATCCTTTCTCGGTCGGGTGCAGGGCAGAAACAGCTAAAGCAATCTGATTTGCAGTGATGCTGCCAGCGTGCTGCGCTTGTGTGGGCTAGTCGTGGTTCAATGGTGTCAGAGCCTCGCTTATGTAAGTAGGGTCTCCTGTCTGTGAAAAGATTGGTAAAAGTTTTGAGAAGATTGCTTGGATAGCGACAAAGTGGCGAGCTGAAATCATTCCAGGGCAAAACTGCTGAGTGTATGTAGTGGTTCATTGAGTGCCCACTTTTTAGTGCTTTTGATTGCGGGAGTGTTTTCGCCATTCGCTCTGGATTTTTTTAAATTCTCTTCAATTAAGAGTTCAGCCAGCCAGCTCTGAGATCAATCATAATGGTTGGAAGCCAAAAAAAAAAAGTATTAATTTTTCTTTCGAGATTTGCGGCTTCTACAAAAGTATATGTAAAGTTAGAATTCAGCCCAACAGCAAAAAAAATGCTGAAAACGTTCTCTCAGGTCATCCTAGATGTAGATGAGTTTGTTTCTTCAATGAAAATCGTATAAATCGTAAAAGCACACCTTTTCACTTCACAAGATGGACTACAGTGGTGTGGATCGCTTGTGATGTTTTTCAGAGCTGTTCGGACTGACGGCACCCATTCACTGCAGGGTATCTGTTGGTGAGCAATTGATGCAATGCTAGAATTCTCCAGATCTGTTCAGACGAAGAAACAAGCTCATTTATATCTGCTGCGGCGTATTGTTTAGATCAGAGTTCTGTTTTCTTAGAAGTAGTTTATTATTCAGGATTCCCTGATTTACTTTTCAACGTTTTGCATCTTGAATTAATGTAGTTTTTTTTTTTTTAATTTCGCAAGGTAGTTCGGTTATGATGAATTCGCTCTTTTTAAACAATCTTTTTAACACATTGGTAATTATGGGGTTCTAGCTGAGTATGTTAGGCATCATCATCAGACAGTACATTTGGAGGTCTGCAGATGAAACCTTCTGAAAGCTCTTAAGATGCTCTCAGACCTGCTTCACGAGAGAGCTATCAGCTTACAGTGCATTAGCCATTTACTTTGATCACGTCACCAAGAAATTTAGTGCTGTTGATCAAAACTGATGTCAGCCCATCTAACACTGAGTATATTGAGTATTCATGATTTTATTTTTTCCTATTTGCATCATTTTCTTTCTGAAGAAATAAACTGAAGCACTGAGAAATATTTTAATGAGGTTTTAGGCTATTATTTCAACTAAAAAAACTTGTCATTAAACTAATTTCAAAAAATGTCCTTATGTTAGGGCTTGTTGCTAATACGCACAGAACGGTGTAATCATTGGCGAGTTTATTATTATATTTGTTATAATAATGAATAATATAAAATTAATAAACAAATTTATTTTATTTTATTTTATTTATTTATTTTTGCACTATATTACCCAGCCCGTAAGCCCAAGTTCTGAAACAAACCTTTATAGTTTTAAAGGGATTGTTGACCCAAAAATTTAAATTCTGTCATTAATTTCCCACCTTCATATCATTCCAAACCTGTAAGACCTTCATTCATCTTCTGAAAATGAAAATATTTTTGATGAATTCTGCATAGTTGTTTGTTTTGGGGGTATTCTCATTGATTATTTTAATGAACTCCTGGCTACATTTCTGAGCTCTGATTGTATTTGGATCCTTGCTGTCTATGAGGGGTCCGAGAGAGTTTCGGCATTCATCAAAAATATATTTTTTGTGTTCAAGATGAACCAATATTTTACGGGCTTGGAACGACATGACCATAAGTAATTAAGGACAGAATTGCATTTTTAGGTGAACTGTCCCATTAAAAGCTGCAATACATTTTTTCAATAACTAAATACTTGTCTTTTTGTGAGAGCAAATTTTTTTGGTTTTAGATACATAGCATGCATACATCTCGCAAGTCATTCATTTTCTCCATTCCATAGCCGCCCGTTGAGTGTATTTGATTGATGTCATACATTTGGATGGGGTTCAGAGGTCTCACACTGTTCCACACACTGCACGCCTGCGCTGATAGCCTGTGTCCACTGTGTGGCGCTGTGCTGTGTGTCCTGTGTTGAGTGCAGAGCTGCAGCTGGTGGTGGAGCAGCACTTTCAGAGGCAGGAGCAGCAGGAGGCGGGGCTCTCTGACAGCCCAGACACGCCCAGTCCAATCACAGCACAGCATTTTGCCAGCGAAGCTCAGTGGGCCAATCACAACAGCTCAGAGCCCAATGGCAATGAGTCTTATGTCAGTACTGAGGGGCAGCCAGGCAGCAGTGGGGCCGGGGGTAAGTCCAGAACCAAAAAATGGGACGCGGTAATAATATTGTTGCTTTGAACAATATACAGGTAGCTAGGAAAGTACATGTAACAATCCCTCACTTCAGTAAATATATTAAAATCAAGTTAAAAAAATCTGTGCAGAGAACCAATGTACTTTCTAAATTAAATAATGAAACCAATTAAAGAAATGTGCAGTTTTTGCAATTGAATAAAACATAAATATTTTATTTTGAAAAATCACTTTGAGTCTGTAAATTCATGGTTTATTATTAAAAATGATCTTTTTAATATTATAATTATGTTATGGTATTTTGAGTCAGTTTGTGTGTTTTTTGGTTTTTTTTTAGAGTTTTAGCTTTTTGTAGTTTATTTCAGTACTTCAAGTTAAAGTATATTAAAATAGGAAACTGCCTTGGCAACTGGTTGAAATATATACAGTAAATTATATATCCATATTTGTGTATTTTCACATTACAAATACGCTTTTTCATTTTTAAGATTTTCATTTTAGTTTTAGTTAACTATATTAACTCTGCTGGAAATACAAACCTTTAGTATTATCAAGAAAATTAATTATTTAATGCATTGCATTGCATAATGTTTTGGATTATTAAGTGGGTGTCATGAAAATGTTTCAGCAATACGTTTTTAAATCAAATATTACAAATCAAATCTGTACATTTATTGATTAATTTGAATCATTGCAAAATAAATGTTCAAACTTCAAGCACAAAATAAACTGCTACACGTAATTCATGTTTAATTACTAATTGATTTTATTATTTTATAGTGAGTGCGTTTATCCTTCGTAAACAATATGTAAGTGCACGAGCATGTAAAGAAAAGCTGATTGATTGCTTGGTTGGAAGATCTGCTGCGCTTGACTGACAAGACTTTTTTTTTTGTCTCTGTCTCTCCTCCACTTTTTGTTAAATTCTTATTTTTGTTCTGTTATTATTTTGAATATCGTTACTACCATTGTTTTGCATATTCATATACAGGAGACACAGCAGACACCTCAGGAAGTGAGCAGAAAAACTTGAGCAGTCCTTCATCTGTCTCTCGATAGCCGTAATAACGTACCTGGCACACCATAGACCCTAATCATTTACTGTCCCTTCCACTCTTTGGACTCTGAATAAGAAGACACGCTTTCTCTAAATACACGCATTGTACTTTCTCACCTCTTTCTAAGTTCCAGTGATGACTTCCTTTAATCAGTTTTATTTTGTGTGAAGTGTAATGCTTGTTCTTCACGTTGAACTCTGTACCAAAATGATCTGTCCTGTTTGTTTTTTCTATTTGATAAACGGCATTTGAAATATTTCCGATATGTATATCTGTAAAATGCGGGGCGGCGTATTTTTGGCACTTTCGGATCG
>NC_056707.1:22341308-22406308 GCF_018831695.1 Puntigrus tetrazona
ATTAAATGATCTATGCTAAGCTACGGCTAAAATTGCTATCGCCAGACTGAATGGATTCAAAAACTGTGAAATTCGACTGTTTTACTTCAGGAGAGTTGGAAAATGAGCCTATTTTTTTTAAAAAAGTGTCACGTTTCTTTAATCTTTAATAAATAATGACAGTCTACAAACAAAACCAAAAAAGAGAGAGAAAAGAAAAACGTAAATCGTAATAGAACCAACATGAATAAAGCCCGGGAAGCGAATAGGTAGCGTTGCGTTTCAGGGGCTCGCTAAATCCTCCTCAAGGGGACGATAGAGGTCTATCTCCGGCAATAACACAGTCGCAATGACAACACCGCACACTACCGTCTCTACGACGCGCTGCGTGGACGTTCGGCGCATCCGTCCGCACAATTAGCCCTCCGAGCCCGAGAGTATAATAGCATTACAATACAATGAGGACAATGCTATGTACATCGTCCTGTTTGTGATTAAAAACATTCAGGCTTGGCTGCGTCTGTGTGACGTTAGGCGCTTTTGCCATTCCAAGGCAGAGTTTCTGAGCTGTGCTCCTCTGGGGAGCCTTCGCCGGGCCCCTCCGTCGGGGACTGGGAGCTCTGGTCCAGAGAGTCCTGGGAAGAGTGAGTGGAGTCCGTATTGTTGAGTTCGTTCAGGGACTTGGACTCTGAGTCGTGACTCCCTCTGGCTGGACTGCTGCGGGACAGTGTGACTTGTGTGTTCCTCATGGGCTCCTCTTCCAGGTCTGACATTCTCTCGTGTTGTTTGTTGGCCAACTCTGGGAAGAGACAGGAAGTGAGATCAGCTGTAGATTGCGGACTGTATCTTATGAAACACTTACGGGTCACAACTGATGGGTCAATTAAAATTGAGTAAAAATGATATAGAAAACATTTTTACTTACAAATTTCTAGTAAATTAAAAAAATAGTAAATGAGTAATGCTGAAATGAACAGGAAATTTTAAAACATAAAGACTTAAACTATATGTACATATAAATGTAAAAGTGTAACAACAAGGGTTAATGTCTGTGAATTTTTTTTTATTTTGAAGGAATGTAACAGAGATGTTAAGTTGAAGAGAATTTGTGGCATATTGTTTATTAGAGCTGCAAAACAATTAACCAAGATTAATTACATTTAAAATTAAAAATAATATGTACATACTACATGTGTGTGTACTGTGTATATTTATTATGTAAATATAACATATTTTTAAACACATGAACATATTTAAAAAAAGTAAATATATTTGTACTTGTATGTATAATTTCTATTAAATATGAATATAAATATTTTATATATAAATCTAACATATTTTTACTTAATATATGCATATATAACTGTGTGTGTGTATACATATATATGTAATAGATATACACATTACACAATGTAGTATGTAAAGATTTTTTTATTTTGAATGTAATTATTCTTGGTTTATGTTTTGCAGCTCTAATAAGCAATATGCCACAAAATCTTCAACTTAACATCTCTGTTAAGTTGTTTCTTCATTTTTGAAAACTATAAACTAAAAACAAAAGTATTGTTTTTATCACTGTTTTCAGAACAATGTGTATTTAATATTTAATTATAATATAAAAATTTAATGAAATAAAATATAAATGTTATTTTTTTATTTTAATAATATCTTACCATTTTATTTAAATGTAAACATATTTTGAGAAATTATATTTAAAATGCTAAATTATATTTTACGTATTAAGTATTTATTTTATGTATGCAATTTCTTTCTATACTTTCAGTTTTATATGTATACGCTTGTTATGCATTCATTTATACATATATATTTTTCTTTTCCAAAGTAAAAGTTGTTTTGTTGCTGCACCACCACGCAAATGTTTAGAGATACTAAAACGCTAATTAAAATGTCTAATCTAAAGCCTTAACATATGCACATCTGAAACATTTTTTTATGTTCACGTATTTATTTGCTTGTAATGAACGAGAGTCAGAAACGCAAACAGATGCAGACCTTGCACAGACAGCTCTTTCCAGCGCTCCTTGTTGTTCTGGATGATCTCAGAGAGCAGGTGTCGGACTCGTTTTAGGTCGATGCCGCACAGTGAGTAATCTGTAGTGCCCCCCTGCTCGTCATTCGAACCCCGACCGCTGTGTCTCTGCACTGACTCCACCACCGCAGCCGAGCCCCGACCTGTCAAACTGCACCGCGACGGCAGATTACACGCAGATTACCAATCTCTCCACCAAACACCTTCACCATGATGAACACGTGGCCGTCACCTCACCTTGACCTGCGCACACCCCCAGATTTGACAGCTTCCTCTATGAGAGGACTAATGATCTTCTCTGTCGTGTCGACCAGAACAGAGAACGTAGGCTCCACGATGAAATCGATGAACCCTTTCAAGGAAAAAAAAAAGATTTGTTTAGAAACCTGTTTATTTAACCAGCTAGAAACTCATTAGCGATAATGGCTTTTGATCCAATCTAGACGCCTTTAGTTATTGTGTCATTAAATCAAAACACATTTATTTTATGAGGGCCATTAAATAATACAAGAGAGCATGTAACTGCCTCAGCAGCCTCTTGATGGCAGAAAAGAGCTGAGCATGACGGTACTAAACGTTTTCAACAGAATAATAACACTGTTCTTATACAGTACTAGTCTCTCATACTATAATATATCTACAGTATTATAATATATATAGTGTGTACAAATATGCAAATTCTGCATAGAATACATTGATGTGCATGAGCAGCCTCAAGTGAAACAAACTCAGAATGCAAATGGATCCTGGTTAAGTTCATGTGCAACTTTGCACGGTTATCAATTTTTATGACAGGTTCCCTCACTCTCTAAATGAAAAATCTCTATTTTATTCTATTCTGTTACACACACACACACACACACACACACACACACACACACACACACACACAGATTTCTAACTTTATATAACAATAATATATTATTTTATATATAATCAATATCTAACTTTTATTTGTTTTTCTAAAATAGTTTTTTTATTGTTTTTATTCTGAAAATAAATAAATCAATAAATGTATGAATACAATTACTAAATAAAATTGATCTAAACTTAATATATAAAAGCACAGGAAAAATAAAAAATGTATGTTATATATTTTACAAAGATAAAAAAAACTGTATCAGTCGCTCCAAACATACTGACTCATGCTGATCTAAAAAAAAAACCCTAATACCCATTTATGAAAATGTATACAATGTTGAACCAAAATATTTATTTCTAAAGGTAGTTTTTGTAATGTCTATTCAATGCTTTTTCTCAACTGAAGCAATAATTACCCCTACATAAAATTTTGTCATATCTCAGCTAAAATTGTGATCTATTTGATCGATTAATCAATACAATTAAATTTTAAAAAAGCCCCGTTCTGAATAAACACTGAAGTTTTGTTAAAACAGTATCTGAAGGTGTTAATCTATTGTTTTAGTATTAAGATTAACACCTAACATTTGGTGGTCCAATTAAACAATGACTCAAAATAACAATGTTTATTTGTCAGCCTTGAAAATGGAAGGTCAAGCTGAGCATAAGGCATTATGGAATACATTATTCGACCGTCTGTCTATTTCACGCAAACACAAATACTACACAGTCATAGTAGAGGTAGTATGTGAGCATTGCTGTTCCAAACACGGCCTCGGTGTGTGTGCGTGCGTGTGTGTGTGTGTGTGTGTGTGTGCACTACTGTACCTATCTGAGACTGGGCAATCATGGTAGCTTTCCGGTCACACAGTGGAGAGAATGGCAGCCCTAGTTCTGCCTCCTTGTCACCCTGCAGAGACAATAAAAGAAGCAGAAAGAATTACTCACTCACCCCGATTCAGAGTCCTGTGAATAGTGTAATAAAACTTTCCTCTTGCGTCTTTGTGCTTGAGAAGCAAAGCAGACAGAGACATCATGTACCCGTGATTTCTGAGCCAATGGGATTCTGAGAGCAACTTCCAAAACAAACTCAGAATGCAAATGGATCCTGGTTAAGTTCATGTGCAACTTTGCACGTTTATCAATTTTTACTCTCTAAATGACAGGTTCCCTCACTCTCTAAATGAAAAATCTCCTATTCTATTCTATTCTATTACGCACACACACACACACAATACAATGCAATTCTTATGTGCATCAACTCTTACATATGGTTATTTAACTGAAACTAGAATAATTAAAACATTTATTTAAAAAAAAACGACCCCCAAACTTCATCATCCTGCTGAGGATCGCTCTCTCGAGGGTTATATGAAGGACTTCCTCGCCCTCGCGAACAACTCGCGCCACCCGGACAGCTTCCTCTGCTCACTGTACTTCCGAGGACTCGACAACTCCACATGAGTGAAGTTGTCCGGGGACGGCCCTCGAGAGAGCATCGCCACATACATCGTGCTGGTGTCCTGCAATTCGCTTATGACTGTTGCGCTGGAGGACAACGACACCAGCCCCACTCCAGATCCAGAACCCAGCCCATCATCTCCCCGCGTTGCGGAGCCCAAGCCTGTGCCCACCGATGGCGCAGTCGCGGAGTCAGGCAGGACCACAGAACCATCGCTGAGGAGAGCGACAGAGCTGTGGAGCGCCACCGGACCCGAGCCGACTGCGACAGACCAGGTGCGTGAGCCGGCAACAGAGTTCGCCACGGTGGAGACAGTTGACTGCAACGAGAGCGCGGAGTGGAGCTCCGCCCACTGCACATCGGCTGAGGATGAGTTGATCATCCACCTGGGGCTGCTGGATCTACAAGAGGAGCTGGACGATGTCGACCTGGACTTAGACTGGGCACCTCCCCTGTATCCAGAGTTCCTGTTCCCATTCAGCTATCCCGTTAGCCCGCTAGCTCCGCCCAGCCATCCTGTTAACCCGCTGGTTCCGCCCAGCCATCCTGAATGCCTGCCTCAAGGGCGCACTCTAGAGACTGTTCCCCGTGCGCTCCGTCCAGTTCCAGTGCCTGCGCCTGTCGCTCCGTCCAGTTCCAGTGCCCGCGCTCCTTCCAGTTCCAGTGCCCGCGCTCCGTCCAGTTTCAGTGCCCGCGCCCCGTGTGCTCCGTCCAGTTTCAGTGCCTGCGCCACGAGCGCTCCGTCCAGTTCCAGTGCCCGCACCACGTGTGCTCCCCAGTGCCCGTGCAGCCAGCGCGCCGCCAATGGATCCCACCCTGGCCACACGCCGTCAATGGATCCCAGCAGCCCCTCAGCTCATCCTCAGCTCACCATCTGGAGCTCACCACGGGTCTGCCGGTCTCCATCGCCGTTGTGGGTGGAGGAGAATCCCTGGCCTAACCGTCCCGCCTCCGAGTCCCGGACTCAACATCGGCTCGTAGGCCCGTTGGCTCCCCCTAGGCTCCTAGCTCCCTCCTCTCCACCATGGTCCGTCAGTCCACCAGCTCTACCAGGCTCCATCGTCCCTCCGACTCCACCTTGGTCAGTCGTCGACCATCCGTCGCCTCAGGATTCCTCTCCTCCAGCTTCGCCTCGTCCCTCCATCCCTCTGGCTCTGTCAGGCTCCTCCTTCCCTCCGGCTCCACCTCAGTCCTCTGTCGCTCTGGCTCCGCCTCGCCCTTCCAGTCCCCCGTCTCTGCATCGGCCGCTGAAGCCTGCGGCGTCGCCTTGGTCCTCCAGCGCCTCGGCATCACCCTGGCTCTTCGGCTCTCCACCTCAGTCTCCTCCGCCGCCGGCAGTCTGCCCCATGGAGTCAATGGCCACTCCTCCATGGCTCCTCCCTCCCTCCATGGCTGGGCTCTGGATCTCCTCCTGCTCCGGACTCCTCCTGTCTCCTCCCTCCGTCTGCACCTCCCTGGACCCTTGGGGGGGCCGTCCTCCACCAGAATCTCCTCCCAAGATCCGGTATCCCCCAATTCTAAGTTTTGATTTTACTTTAGGTGCGAGGACACACCTTCCGCGTGGGGTGAGTAATGTCACGTCTCTGGACTCTTTTGTTATTGTTTGTGTCGTGCCACGTGCTCTCTGTGCCCTACCTTCCCTTCATGTTAATTGTATTATTGTCTTCAGCCGTGTCTTGTTAATTACCTTGTGTATTTAAGTCCTGTGTGTTTGTATTCCATTTGTCCGAACGTCAATGTCCATACGATGTCCTTACATGGTTTTTGTTCTGCCTGTCTGTATTTATTATTATTTTGCCCATTTTGGATTAAATCTGTTTAAGTTTATTTCACTTCTCGAGTGCTCTCTCCGCGAAACCACGACCGTGACAATTATGTAAACAAAAACTTTTATTTCGGATGTGATTAATCGTTTGACAGCACTATTTAAAATATATTTTTTTAAATTATCTTAATGGTAGTAAAATAACACAGCTCTTGGATGGACTCCAGTTTTCCCTATGATAATGTTTGCATCTCTTAAGTGTGTGTCTCTGGGAGATCTGTTTGTTATGAGAGATAAATATTATGAAGAGTGTACCTGTCTGAAGAACTCCTCCATGAGCGCTTGTGTCCAGCGGTAGTGCAGTTTCCAGCCCTTAGCGGGATGGCTGATATCAGCCGCAGCAGCATCAGGGACAGCGCTTTAGCCTTGTCTATTCTGATTGACAAATTCATCAGAGCTTCATCAGTCACATGCAAACACTTCATCACAAACACTAGCTGTAAAAGCCACTGGAGTGCATGTAAACAAATTAGGAATTCATAAATTACACACACACACACTTGCAAACAAAGGACAAGAGGGATTGTGTATAAATGGCACCATCAGCCTCTGTCTGTCTTTCTCTGTTTAATATTTGTAATTAACAACTGTATTAACAGCTATGTTTTGGCTAAAATACCGCCTACATTACTTTGTTTATTATAAGATGTATATTATTTATATTATTAAGATTTATACTGCTAAGTCAGTTAGGAAAAAGACTACACTAAAGGAATAAATAAAAACATTAATATTACTACTGCCAAATGTGTTTTAAGCACAATATATACTTGAATCTACTATATGGTCAAAATGCTCAAACTTATAGTTTATAATGTATATTAAGATACTTTAAGTTTCATGAGTACAAAATCAGTAAATTAGAATAATTCACAGGATTTAATTCACAGCATTTTAAAATGTATATATAAAATAAAAATATAAAATAAAATATATAAAAATTAAAAGTGTAATATTATTTTACAATATTGTAGTCTTAATTCTATTTTTATAGTATGCAGCGCATACAGTATAATTGTCCAACTACAAATTTTTGTTTTATATAGTAGTGTATATTCAGTTTTGAGTTTATTATCTAGTCACTTAGCATATAATTTGTCCTCCTTGGCATTGACAAAAAAGCCTAAGTAAAGAGTAAACAAGCAGACATAAAATCATTTTTAAATAAACTTGAAACGTCAAGTGAAATTTAAGATATCAAGAGTCTTAAAATAAATTACTCCACTTAAAGTCCTGTTAAAAATAATTTCTGCCAACAGAGCAAAGGATTTCTTCCATCAGAAAGACGCATCTGAAGTAGAAGAAAAAAAAGAAAAAGAGAGAAAATAAATGTAGATCTGAAATGTTTTTTTTTTCCTGGGAAAACTGGGAAAATAGACCCTGGAGTTTTAGTAGTTTTTGTTAATAATCTTATGAGCCTAGTTAATGTCCTGTGTCGACTGATTCTGTTTGGAGCTTAATGGATGCGAAAACAAAACAAATACTATAATTCATAAATTAACGAAGAGAAAAGTCTCTAGCCTTAAAGCATTTATTTCATCACACAGCATATATGTCATACAGTACCACCCTAACCGGTCAAAAACCACTTTCATTTTCTTGTAATATGAATTCATTTTTACCTCAATTGCTCAACGACACCCAAACGGTTCATTTTTCGAAACCCCACCTTTGCATGATGCTAATCTGCGGTGATTGGTCAATTTCACTTAAAAGCAGCGTTTGTGAGCTCACTGCTGCTTACTTTGTGTACAGTGTTACCGGGGAAACTGCTGTTTCATTCAGACCAACGCGAAAACTCCAAACAAGAGGAAGGGCAATATGCTTGACATCAACATGAAGCGTCTTGGGTTTCAAATGACTCGTTTCAATGATTCAGAGTCAGAGCTCAGTCACGCATTTTCTCATTTTTAAAAACCCATAATACGGCCTCGCGTTTACACCACAGGCGCACCACTCACCCCTCGGGCTGCTGCAGAGTGTTCCTCATCGTCTTGATCTGCTGGAAATGGCAGGACATATCTGTGCTCATGACCATCTCGATCACCAGCGTACGCAGCTCTCTGTGAAAACACGACACAGCACAACTCAAAACACAGCCACTTTCCCAGAACAGATCCTCCATTCCTCCCCAGGGTACCTCCAGTCATCCTTGGAGAGGTTGACCAGGATGTTCATCTCATCTTCCTGCATGAGTCTGTAGGCTGCGCTCACGTGGTGGTTTTCCAGAACCGAGCGATCGTTGTAGAGGATGGCTACTTCCGATCTGTGCAGGATCGAGGAAAGAAGAGTCAAAAATATCCTACATTTTTTGAAATAACTTTGTTAGTTCACTTAAAAATGAAACATTTCATCATCATCATTTAGCTAGACTTCACGTCATTTGAAGTCTTTCTTTCTTTCTTTCTTTTGTGGAACACAAAAGATGTTTTTTATGAAAACGTATTGTCACCAGGGGCTGTCAGTCTTCAAAAAGAACCATAAAAACAAGATGAAAGTAGATCATATGACTCATACAGTACCTTTCAAGTGTTCTGAAGTTTTGTAAAAAGAAATTATGAAAATTTCAGTCATTTTGGCTAATAATACTGCCCTCGGTTGTTCGAACCTGTCAGTTTGTTGCCAGTCATGTGACGCAGAAGAACTAATTTGGCATCATTGATGTCAAACTTACATCATGAATCTAAAAGTGCTATATTTAAACTTAACACAAGAATTGTGATTTCAGTTGCACTTGTATATATTCAGAATTTTATATACCTTTGGTTTGGGATTTATCATTTAACGTCAGTGACATATTTTATTGGACCGGTTTAAATATAGAAATATAGACATTTTTTTGGTACGAAAAAGAGCAGCTTGGACATGCGTCAGATTTTCTCCTTCCCATGCAAGAATCGAAGACGTTATAAACATTTTATTTACTCTGCTTCATTAAAAAGTGCTAATATAAGTGAAGTAAAGTACCTGCTGTATATTGTATGCTGTTTTAAAAAGAAGACTCTTTTGCTCACCAATGCTGCATTTATTAGATATTATAAAAAAACAGTAAAATAACGCATTTGAATTATTATAATATATATATATATATATATATATATATATATATATATATATAAAATAATGTTTATAATATTTATTATATAATATATATATATATATATATATATATATATATATATATATATATATATATATATATATATATATATACATACATATTGTCACATCTTTGGATCTTTTGTTGTTGTTTTTGTCTTGTGTCATGTGCTCTGTGTGCCCTACCTTCCCTTCCTATTAATTATATTATTGTCTTCACCTGTTTCTTGTTAATTTAGTCAATTACCTTGTGTATTTAAGTCCTGTGTTTTGTGTTCAGTTTGTCTGATCATCGAGCTCCATACGTGGTTTATGTTCTGTCTGCCTGCATATATTTATTTTGCCTGTTTAGAGGATTAAATCTGTTTAAGTTTAATTTACTTAAACCACTACCGTGACACACACACACACACATATATATATATATATATATATATATATATATATATATATATATATATATATATATATATATATATATAAAATTGCAGTCTTCAATGTCACATGATTCTGCAGATATTTTTTCTATTATATATGTTGAAAATTTGTGGTGCCTAAAATATATGTTTGATCAATAGAAAATTAAATTTAAAAATACACAAAAACACATAGTTTGTCATTAATTTGACACAAAAACATATTAAAACCCAAACAAGCAAACGTATTTCTTGAAAATAAGAGGGCTTTTTCTGAACCCAAATTCTGGAGATCTTCACACGTGTATTTCTAAGAAAACCCCATTTTATTCAGTGAGACACACAGCTATTACGCAGAATTAATTTTTTATTCTCTTGAGGAGTAAATCTGAGGTGGAACATCAGCAGTAATCAGAGATATCAAGAGTAATGGCTCCATTTTTCCCCATCACTGACGATGGAGCGCTCCTCCAAAACCCCTGCATGCTGCAGTGCCATCCGTTTCTAATGCTGTGATCTACTTTTCAGAACAATGACGTCTGCCATGGGCTGTCACACAAAATAAGACCTGTACTCAAGGATCCTTTGGCGTGTATTAATGCAAAAAAGATGTTCTGCCTGACGTGAATTAACACAAAGCAACAACAACATGAGCGGAGATTCTGACGTAGATCCTGCCACTGAAGATTAATTGAACACATGATCAGTCCTACTCTGAGCTCCGCAATAACCCACCAGAAGCAAGATAAACTGTGTTAGAATGTGATCAGTGTTATATCTCTGTCTAGTACATACACATACACTATCTCTGTGGCTTTTACACTAGGCTCCAGTCCAAAACCTAGTAAGCTGCCTACGTAGGCAGCATTTTAATGCATCATAGATACGCTCTGGATGCAAACACTGTTCCAAATGCTAGGTAGCATCATTATAATTTTAGAAAAACTCGATATGGCCAAATTTAAAAGCCTCAGTCCAATTTAAGGCAATAATGCAAATGCACTGCGACAAGCTACCTTTAAAAAAAATCATTTAAGGCCTAAGAAATGCTTATTAAAATAATTTATAATAATACAAATTGTATAAATATTTTACAAATATTAATTCATGCCATAAGGCTTCATTTTAAATAAAATAATTTATAATAATTTGAAGATTTATTAATAATAGAAAATATTTTCAAAGAAAAAAATGTTCATGTAATTGAAATTAAAATATATAATCATTACCTGAATCACAATATGATTTAATTTACAACAAGAAACAAGTATTTAACTTAAATACTAAATATTAATTAGCTTGCTTATGTCTAGATTTCATAGAATTTCCTGCAGATGCAGGTCTGATGTTATTGTGTCTTTGAAAGCCAGTGTAAAGCTATTTTTCATAGCAGGTACCTTCGTGACCTGAAGGTGAGGAAATTTTGGATAAATGAAAATTTTAAGGTAGCTTATTTGAAACCGCTGGCTGTTTCTTATGGTCACCACACACCTGGTCTGGATGTGGAAGTTATTGGTGGTTCCAGTGTGTTCAAAGTCGTGGATAGCAGCGGCAAACACCATGGCCAATATTTCCAGTTCAGTGAGCCAGTGCTGTGAGAGAGCAAACCAGTCAGTCATTACCCAAATAACCATCATTACCGTGATTCAACATCATCGAAATGAATTTCAACAGCTGCGCGTATTAACCTGTGAGTTAAGACCTCAAGCGCTCAGCTCATATTGACTACAAACAGATGTCATATTTGTGGGTGCGAGACATGCATGCACAATTCACTGAGCGCTCACTCACCATAATGCCAGTGTGTAGCATCAGATAGTGTGCTGTCTGCGTGACATCGGCAGCGTGGATCAGATTGTGATAAGGGTTTCTGTGCTTGCTGTAGCCGATTTCCAGAGCTTCCACAAATGACACCAAGGAGGACACTGGTATCTGCACAGAGAAAAAAAATAAAACATAGCATAACTGTTTTAACTACACTACTATTCAAAAGTTTGGGGTCGGTCAGAATTTAAATAATTTATAAAAAAAAATTAAATATTTTTTTTATTTTTTAAATTATTATTATTTTTTTAAATGCTGCAGAAATGAAAATTTATTTTAGTTATTTATCTTAATTTAACATAATTGTGCCTTTTATATCTAATAATTTCAATCTTATATCTCACATCTTTAAGGTAAAATAACTTTATTTTATTTATAAATTAAATAAAAGAAAATTGGATTAGATTTGTTTAAAACTTTCTCTCACAATTACTTTTTGAGGCAAAAACAATATTGTCTATTTTTTTCTGTCAGTGATTTGTGAGTCTTTTTGCCCTCTATGTTCCTTCATAATTACAGTAAATGCAGACTGCAAACTCCTAAATCTTTTATTTTATCTTTATCTAAACATCTGTAGACTTTCAATGAGATTAATAGAACACCGTACTAAAATATACCTACACTGTTGTTATTGTTAACTCAAACTAAAAATCTTTTTCCATAATTAAAACTAAATAATATATAATATAAAAATATAAAAGCAGAAGCAGCATATAAGATGAAAATGATGCACTGAAAAGTAACTAAAAAAGTTTAAGGTAAAGTTCTAATAACACAAAAATAAAAATGAAAAATAAATGAAGACTAAATAGAAATGATAAAAATTAAATAAATAAAAATAAAAATAGAAAATAAAAATATCAACATCCATATAATTTTTTAAATGATTTTTAATGGAACTCATTCCTGATTTTCAACCCAACTAGAGACACAGAATGGGCTTGCAGGCTTAAATCCAGCCACAGCAGATTAATGGAGCATGTCACAGGCAGCCAAAGTGTAAAAGAGCGTTTCCAGGAGAGTTATATCCATGTGTAATCATACGAAGAGAAGGGACTCCATACATGACCATCTAAACCCAAACACAGGCCACATGTGTTGCTTGCATTTACAATGTAATCATGAGGCTCCGTGCGTGTGAGTTTACAGTCTGTCGTCACTGTGCTGGAGAAAAGGGTAAGAGGTGATGAGAGCCGACACAATGGTGAAAAACAAAGAAAGAGCGCAGATGGAAAATGTCAGATGACTCGTATCAGATGTATATCACATATAAATCTCTGTTGCAGGGAAAAAAACATGCATGCTTTGGAGACAGCATCGGCTTTGGGTAAAACTTTGGCTAAGAAAAAAGTGTGATACCAAAAGGATGAAATCATAATGTATTATAAAAACAGTTTACATAACAACTCACTTTCAAACCTGTATGAGTTTCTTTCTTCCATTGAATGCAAACAGATTATTTGATGAGCTTGTTACTCTTTTCCATGCAGTCAGAAAGAATGTAGATCGAAGCTTTTAAGATTAAAAAATCATGCAAAACAACTGCAAAGCATATTATAAAACTAGCTCATTTAACTTATCCATTGTATTTTAGAATCTTTTGATGAAAAATGATTTTTTTTGTCAGTAATGACACATTATTTGAGTCTAATCTTAATTGAACATTGAATCTGGTTTCTGAGACTGAATCACTAAATCAGACTGAATCAGTTATAGAGTACTCCTTAATTAAATGAATCTGAACTGATTCATTGATTAGAATGAACTGAATTACTAATAAAAATTAAATGCAGTAAATACAGTAATATTTTTGCAAAGATTTTTTGCGTACTTTTGAAGCTTGAACACTTCAGTCCTTACTTTTCGTAACTGCATAAAAAAGGATGCAAATACAAATATAGTTTCGAAAGGACATAAGGGTAAGTAAATGACAGATTTAATTTTATTCAGTGGCAGCACGGCAGTTTCCCTAAGGGTGTATGAGTCAGTATCCCAGGTAAGCAATGCATTTAATATCGCAGTCTTGGATGTGTGTCTGCTTTTCACAGTTTCTCGTACCTGAAGCGGCTGATCAGGTCATATCTGGTGAGAAGTTCATACACCAGGAACTTCAGAGCGTGTTCACTACTCGCCTCTTGAAGCGTGAAGACGTCAAATGACCATTTATCAACATCCTGAAAAAGAGCAAGACTCCTATGAATTCATGGCAGATACAGTATAAAAGTTTAAGGAAACGGACTAAAGCCATGTTATAGTCTAGCGTAAAGATAATCTGTACCTTTAGAGCAGTAATCACAGATGGTGGATAGGTCAACCCTGCCATGTTGGATGTTCTTCTGTACATTCTGCAAACACACACAAACCATCATAAGCCTTTTTCTATGACTATGGCCATTTCTGTGAACAAATCACAATGTAATGTTACATTTACAGATTCGCATGGATCCATAATTAATTGCATTTAATTAATTGGTATTGAATATTTTTTGGAAGTATTACTGCATACTCTATCTACAACTGTTTTAAAAAGCTCTTTCTTTTATGCATGCGAATTATCCGTCACATCATGTATGGCTAATGATTAAAGTGGTTGGAAACTTCTGACTTTAATGTAAAATATAACATTTCTTGTACATTTATACAAACTTTAACCTAAATTCTTCGTGTGAAAGAAGAGGTTTAAACTACTTATATAAATTATGTTCATCGGATCAAAACTATGATTTTATATTATAAAAAAAGTTTTTAAGTGAATCTCAGAGAAGCCTTTAAGCTGACACTGTAAGTGACATTATACAAGCTCATTCAATTGTTAATCACAGTCAGAAGGGTTTTATTAAAGTCTGTAGTAATAATGGAGCTTCACTGAAGTGTTTAAGAGACGAGGACGGAGGAGAGGATATTACATACAGGGATCAAACTGCAGAAACAACACTGGACTTTTTGGATTTTGACAGCGGCGATAAATTCAGTTTTGATACATCTACATGTGGTTGACTGAACCTTCACAGAACTTTATTCCCTTGCACGAGAACATTCAAGTTGGAATCAAGGCAAAAAAATATGCAGGGCATAACACTAAAATTTTCCTTTTTTAATAAGTCTGGAAAAGCACTTAAAACCTTAAAACGTCATGCTATTTCTCACAGTCCAGAGTCCAAAATAATAGTACATCATGATCAAATTCGGTTCCAGCGTACTTGTTAACTTGGCTCTGGCTAATAAATCATAATAATGGAAAATGAACAGGATCACACAGAACATTTTTTTCTAAATATGAAGAGCAAAATAAATAAATAAGCTCACTGTGTGAGTTTTAAATTCAACAGTTATCACCTGGACATCATCTAATGCTAGTCTTTTGTAATATCTCTGTATTTTTTTGTAATATCTCTATATATCTCTTTTTTATTTTACTATAACAGTTCCTTGATGACATCATACTCCAAGTGACATCATTCTAGCAGGCAACTAAAACATTCCAACTTTAATTATACATATAATTATATAATTATCTTTAACACTTACATTTAATCTATTTAATCTATTTCTGAATTTCTGAGCTTGTTGTAAGACTAATATATATATATATATATATATATATATATATATATATATATATATATATATAATTTTTTTCTTATATTTTTTTTTTTTAATCTTTTTTTTTCTCCTATCTATTATTAAGAGAGCCCTAACATGCGTTCAATATCACACAGCACCCGATGATCATTGCTTCAAGCTCAACAGGTGTCTATGACATTCTGAATGAGTTTCCATGGAAATGAGGAGCTCTGCCCATGTAAGAGGGAGCGGCTCGCGCACATTACTCAGACATGAGAGTGCATGCCACAGAGAGGACGGCTGCGATGCAAATGGAGTGGATCGAGACATTCATTTTCAGTTACTGGAAAAGATTATGCAGAACAAGCCCTTAAGAGAGTCTTACGTGTCAGTAATCTTGGTAGACATTTTCCCAGTTAGCAGGAAAAAAACAGGCAGGTCTGTGAAATGGGATTGTCTGTATGATTTAAACTCACTTAGGGGGCACATATAAAACGGTCAAACAGTGAGCAGCCTACCTAGGCCACTTCCTTTAAAGGACACACCTTGGTCAAGATGGAACTAGTTTAGAATGCTCTACATTATTTTTAAATTTAATGTTAGCATGTTTTTATTTAAAAGTCCAATTCTGGCTATTAACAAACCATTAACTATACACTTTGCTGCTTATTGATTATTTAGGTTTTGGTAGGATTAGGGATGTAGAATATCGTCATGCAGAATATGTGCTATATATATACTAATAAACATTGGACTGATACTTTTCAGTACTGAAAAGTTATTTTGAAGAATGTTGATAAGCAAGATGTTTTTTTTTTTTTTTTTGTAAAAATTAAAAATGTCTGGTTATCGGCATTTTTCAAACAATATCAGAATAACATGAGGGTGATTAAACAACGGTAGAATATTAATATTAATGAGTTTAATTTCTGATCATGGCGAACACACTAACTCTTAGATAACGACGAGCAGAATAGATACCGTTCAACAAAGATCCCAGCCTGAACGGCGTGAACGATGCTGCGGAACCGGGGCTTTTCTTCCGGCCGTCTGCGCACCACTCCCATCTTCCTGGTGAAGGTGGAGGCCAGCCAATCTCGCACCTCCATGGGCACAGAGTCTGCCTGGATATCACTGAGCTCATCCTCTGTGTCCAGAAGCCGCCTGGAGAACAACAAAGATTTTCAGAGAGGATATTACTACAAAGAGCCTACGGTAGCTGCTGTGAAGAGTCTACAGCATGACCTTTACCAAGATAAATATTGTATGTTATTAAGCGAGGCAAAGGAGTGCAAGCGGTAGCAATTGGTAGCAGTTTTGATGAACTGATTAAAAATATTGGTTACACTTTATATTAGGTGGCCTTAACTACTATGCACTTACATCAGAAATGAGTGAAATGTACTTATTGTGCTCATATTGTATTGCAAAACACTTTTGCTGCTATTGAGGTGGGATGAGTAAAGTTTTGGTGGTATGGGTTTAAAGATGGGTTAAAGGGATTGGTCAACAGTGTAATTAATAATAAATGTAATTACAGTAATTAATTACATATTAGGTATCTTTTAAAATATAAGTACAATGTAAAAACATGTATGTACGCAGTAACTGCATTGTACCAAATTATTAATTAAAATGTAAATACATAGTAGTCACTAATAAAGGATAGTAGCCACTTAATAAAAAGTGGGACCAAAATATTTTAGCACTATAAAATTTACCATTTTCTGCTTTCGAATATTAAGTTCTGAATATCGCAAATAATACAAAAAGTCAATAAAAACAGGAAAACATTAATAATCATCATGACATCTGTCAACACTGTTTTCAGCTTCGGTAATTGAAAACATACAGTCTGGTCGACCTATATCCGCATGTGGTCGACCTATATCGGTCAGCAGGGAATCTGTGCTCTAGTGACAGAAAACATCATTGGAAATCAGAAGTACAGGGCTGTAAAACCCATAGGAGGCTGCAGCCTACATTCAGATGTGCGTCGGTGGTGTTACAATCGCTGGAATGTGCAATAACTGATGTGTAAAGATTAAGAATATTGCATTTAGGCGTTATTTTTGGTTCTGTATGTGGATTGTAATAGGGTGAGTTTTACAAAACCTGTCAGGAATATGTCCTAGTCATATTTCACACCTAAGTAAAAAAAAAAAATCCTTATAGGAAATGCAGCCCATTTTCAAAAACAGAAACAAATAAACCCTTGAAATGGAAATGGTATTGTATTTAGTAAAATGTGTATGTGTTTGGTTGTGTGTGGTGAAAGAAAGAGATTCACTCTTTTATTTACACAGCAGTGAAGTGAAGTGAAAAATAAACATTAACATAGCCCTAATGTATGCTTTATTGGCTAAAATAATATGCCTGAAAATATTTTAATAATATTTTATTTATTAGAGATGAAAAAAAGTACTCTCATTCCTTTAATTTAATAATACAAAATATTAAAACAATAAATTAATAAAATAATTACATTATATTCTAAAACATTAATAAAGGATTATATAGTATTATAAAACATATACATTGTAAAGTAGTCAATTTTTCAAAATCCAAATAAATAATCCAAATAAATAATCCACTGATGTATGGTTTGATAGGACAATATTTGGCCAAGATATAACTATATGAATATCTGTAATCTGAGGGTAAAAAAATATCAATATTGAGAACATCACCTTTAAAGCTGTTCTTAGTAATGAATATTACTAATCAAAAATGAAGTTTTAAAAGTATTTATGATAGGAAATGTACAAAATATATGCAGGAACAGAATCTTTACTATATATTGTAATAATCTGTGGCATTAAAAAATATATATAATTTTAATCTATACAGTGTATATTTGGTTATTGTTATAAATATTCCCATGCTACTTATGTTTTGTGGTCCAGGGTCTCTCTCTCTCTCCCACACACAAAAATACATTTATTACAATAAGGAGAATTAAAAAACTCTAAAGTAAAAGATATAACAGCCCTAAAATATCCATTATTAACGCAATTGATCTTTTTATATTAATAATTATGTGTTGTAGTGGGCAAAATACTTTCATACAAAGCATTAGTATATGGTAAAATGTGATCTGTACATGTTTTTGTGACCAATAAAGCCAAATGCAGTTCCACAACTGTGTGATGTTCTGAACTGAAAGTGCTGTTTACGAGTATGTGCAGACAGAAAGCAAGAAAACGTCTCCACAGCCACTCGCTCATTTTCTCATAGTGCCGTGACTCATCCTGCCCTCGCTCTATCGGAGAGAAAGGCAGTATTCAACGCTGAAGTACCTTAAGCAACCAGCATAAGATTAAATAAATAAGCTTTTCCTGAGAAATGAATGCGGCAGAAAGAATAGTGACTGTTATTGCTCAGTCTTACGTAGGAAGCCCGAGCGGCGCAGGAAATGCGACATGTTATCATAACAAATATTCGCCGAGTTCCAGTAACAAGCTAAAATTGCTCAAAGCTGCTACCATGGAAATACATCCTGTGCCTGTCATTAGGAAAACGTAATTAGCCATAGCTGAGTCTGTCTAAACACAAGCCCATCAAACGAGAGGCTGTCAGGGCTCTAGTGGGACAACGCTAGCGCTCTGTACACGTCAGTCTGAAGCACAACCGAGAGACAGAGCTCTAGGTCTCGGTTAATTAGGATCGAGGGCCCATGGGATGCCTGGCTCTGCCGACTAACTGTGAGGCTGACTTCCACGGGGAGCGAGCTGAGCATGTATACTCTTCAGATGAATGTGAACCTGCTGGAAATAAAGATGAGAATGCTTGAACGACAAAAGCGTGGACTAGATAATCCTTCTGGGAGAGAACACTCATACCATTAATATGTTATACTTCCTTCCTATGGTCTCCATTAAAGTAAAAAGAGAACCAAGCAGCTACGTTTACTTAGAAGAAAACTAGATGCATCTTTAAAGAATTACAGCACATTTTACTCACCTCCAAACTATCCTTAATTATATGACTTTCTTCTTTCAGAAGAACACAGTCGGAGTTAAAAAAAAATGATCCTGGCTCTTCCAAGCTTGTTAATGCTTGGAATTTAAAGAGCTTCAAACTTACTTTCCACGAAGTAACCATTATTTTGAAGCTCTATAAATCGGATATATCCGGATATATGTAAAACTAATCTATACGACCTTTGGGGGATATCATATGTCCTCCAAAGCAGATAGATGGGTTTTTGTATAAAGAATTTGATTTAATTTTAGATAATATATATATATAATAATATACAATTTTCAAATTATAACCTAAATACCTTCCGTAAATGGTCGCGTGTGCCCCGAGAAAGCGCGTCATGGCCGACCTTTGACTTGGCAGAAGTCAGCCAAGCTTATGCACCTCTCTCTGGGATGCACACACGGAAGTCAGGTATTTGGGTTATTTAGGTTATAATTTGAACACTAAAAACATTTTTGTTACAATCCATCGATCTGCTTCAGAGAACATATGAAACCCCCCCAAAGGCGTATAGGTTAGTTTTACCTTACAGTACTTGCAGATATATCCGATTTACAGAGTTTCAAAGTAATGGTCACTATCCACCAGCATTACTAAACCTGGAAAAGCCAGGAAGAAAGTCGAACACACCTAGAATGGCTGGGTGAGGAAGAAATGTTGAAATATTGAAACATTAGTCAGAACTGACCCATGCTGTTCATCCAGTATTGTAGAATTTTACTCTGAGAATGCATTTGAATTTGAATAAAATTACAATTTAAAATATGCTGTTATATTAAGTGAAATCAGTAATATTGTGAAACATTATAACAATTAGATCCCTTGATTTGCTAAATCATGAACACAAATTAGAAATAGAGAGAATTAGTGAATTGCGCGCACAATTCAGCAAGCTGTGCAATTAGTTCAGGTTTCTTTAATGGATAGGAATTTCAGTACAGTATTTATTTGAGCAATGCAAAAGCTTTTGATCAATTCAACACATCTCTGATTAAAGCATTAATTAAAAAAATAAATAAATCCATCAACTGTTATAATGTTAACAACCTGCTGTGACATATAAGTCACTACAATATTTTCGTAACTTGCTTTATATAATTTTGTTCAAGAAAAGTATTAAATCCAGGTTAAGTGTAATCTAATAATAAGTTACTAAAACATTAGAATTGTTGCATATGCTGAAACATACCTATCCAGACAGACCACCATTTTGGAAATGTTGCCATGACAGCAAAATAATAATCACCAGTGTTTGTGACACCCAAGTTATCGTGGGTTGTCAGTCAAAAATCTTTACATTATAAAAATATTTATAACAACATGTCCTCCAACCAATACGTCTGTGTAGGCTGTTTACACAAATCCCTGAAATACAGCCCATCAAAGTCTATACTACAATTGTGCCGCCCCTACACTATTTCCAGTACTATTTTATCTGCTTCATAATTCGGCCTCGTGTAGCTCAGCCTGTAGCTCAGCATCACGTTCATGAGATGTGACAATGCACTTACACCACTGAAACCTGACAACGCCCAACGCTCATAATACATAAACAGGTTATGATTTAAGATTTTGTAACGGGTAGGTTTAGCTGTGGATTAGGTATGGTCATTTGTACAAATTTACACCCATCAAAATACTGTTTTAATTACAGTGGGATCGGTGATTAAAACAGGGTGTGATTCGTACGAACAAAAACGCGACGGACGCAACATGGCATTGTCATTATTTTTACACGCTAGAGGGCGCTTAACCTAAAATAGTAAATAATAAACATAGGTTGTATAAGTTACTTGCATAAACAACCTATACGGTCATTTTTTTTTGTGGGAGGACAGGCTGTTTTGCAAGTTGTATAAAATATATTAATAAAACAAAAATCATTGAAGTTTAAAAATCATGAAAATAATATTTTACACACAGTTTACATCAAGTGTTACTTGCTGGTACTTATTTCAGAGTGAAAATTGTTTCACAGACACCTTTCCTTTAAGCGTAGTGTTATAAATCGGCATGCTAGCAGCTAAACTGGTATGTGTATAATAGTAAGTGACACTTTACAAGGCCATTAAAACTCTGACCGCTTTTAAGCGCTTTCATCAATCACCGACAGACCTTATAACCATCACTTACATAGCTGAAAACAAGCATACACTGTACTGCACAGTACAGCCTTTTGATGTTATTTACAGCATACTCTGCAGTCACCTGCCACTCAAACGGCATTTATTGTATTAAGAACAAAAGAGTGTAACTTCTTTTCCACCGCTATAGTTGGCAACCTTACATGCGAGAGCGTTGAAAGCCAAGCGTTCACTTACCTAGTTTCGTCAATGTACACTGCTTCCAGAACCGACGCGGCATATTCGATGTTTTTCCTCAGATCTACGACGTTCACCTCCCCCTTATCCAGCTGCTTCACCAGACATCTCAATCTGCAGGAGAACAACAGTCGATGTTGAGGAAATTCAGGAAAATTCCACCTCTGATCCGACAGCTCTGATGCTATTCTTTGACATTCCACTGTCGGTTACGGAAATAGTTCACATTTTTACATCATTTATTCAACCGCATATCTGTATTATTTTATTTCATCTGTGAAACGCAAACAGAGATGTTGAAAGTCTGGCTCCGAACCCTAAAATCACCGTCTACTTTCATTAAAAAGAGCAGCTCGGAAAGGAAGTCATGTGGGTTCGGAATGACACGAGGTGTGTAATGATGATAAAATTCTCATTGTTGTGTGAAAAACCAACAACAAATACACACAAAGAGATATCTGTCCGTGACACAGGAGAACGCAATCTGTTTTATAAGACGAACGAAACGGATAAATGAGACAGGCACTGCCAATTCCACACCCACAGAAAAAACAATGAGCGTTAAACGTATAAAATAAAAGATTACAGTTCATCAGCGTCTTAATCATCAAATCTCATGAGCCAAAACGCTACGCTCAGTTAATCTCTCATGGCACTCACAATAAGACTTTTCTTTTAATAAGCGAAGCAAATATATTGGCAGAGTTAATGTGAGGTAACCCTTTAAATATGTAGGTTGAAAAAACTAAGTTAACATTTGACAGTAATGAATTCCATGTAATCCAATCACATGCTGCCTCCCATTCCTTGTTTTCCAGAACAACATCCTCTTATCGCTCCTGAAAAACGATAAGCGTAAAAATGATTTACACAGTGCAACGAGACGAACAAGAAGAACAAAAATATAGAAAAATATAACATGACTCCACCAAATCTACATCGTTGTGAATCGTTTTTGACGCTTGAGGTTCTCTTAAAAAAAGTAAAATAATTTTCAATTAAGACAAATTTGCAAACACATTAAAGAAATTAAAGAGGAATTAGAGGAGTTTATATGAGAGTTCATGAGGTTATGAGTTCATATCAACTTCCTGTATTTGGACACAAGCACAATTTTTATTTTTTTTGCAGCTGACCAAAACATATTAAAGTTAAAAAAAAACCTTTTTTTTGTCTTAAGATGCACACCAGTAATGTTTTTTTAATGCATGTTTATAAAAATGTTCTAATTGAACTATGGCCTAATCCTGGCTTAGGCTAAGGCCTCTCTGTGAATATGGGCTTAAAGTGCACACTCTGAGCTTTAATTACAACCATTTTTAAACACAGCCCCACACACATTTTCGGGGACTAAATAAGCATAAATAAATAGTTAATATTTAATATTTTTTGTTGAATCCTTTGCTGGCAATGACTGCCTTAAATCTGGATGTCATAAACATCACCAGAGACTGGGTTTCCTCCTTTGTAAAGCTTTGCCAGGCTTTTACTGAAGCTGAGTTGGGTTGTTGTTTGTTTATGGGTCACAATCAGCAACGTGTAGCAAACGAAGACACATTTGCTGCTGATATCTAAAACAATAGCTTGATATTTCAGGGCTAGAGATCCTTACTACATATGAAACAAGATTTGCTGACTATAAGGCATAATGAAAACATAATACAAAACCCATTAAATCCAGACCACACTTTATACAATTTTATGCACACTAATTTATCTTCTTGAACCACATTCGAAAACCATTGAAAACAAATGTGCACTTTATCGGTGGTATATGCTAATCCATTCACAAGAGTCCCAGACAACAACGAAGTACCACCCACTCATCTGTCAATCACACTGCACCAAGGTATCTGGCAAGTATCTGTAGCTTTAAAAGAAACAAGCAAGTGATTGATGGTTGACATAGGCACAGTCTGTCATTCAGTTAATACGGGTATTCCACTAAAAGGGTAGGTAACACTTCTGTTAATCAGCCAAGAGGGCAGAGTTATGGAGCGATAATCTCAAAACGGCCAAATGTCCTCTGATTAATGTCTGCTTTCAATCACCCAGCCGCTTTTTTGTTTATGACAGTGGTCTGTAACGTAGCAACTCGAATAAACACCTCTTCATCAGCGTGCTATTGACAGATAACACATACGCCTAAACTCAAACTGGATGAGGCTCTCTGCCACAGAACCGCCATGACGGGATGAAAGACAAACAACAGCAGGAATACAAACAGATGAAACCAATGGTTAAGTGAAAGAAACAGCAGTGAACACAGAGCATGTTGTTTTTGTCTGTGTCGATTCTCCTGAAGTCTGACCTGACTTCATTCTCCATCCATTCCCAATTCCAGTCACGATAGGATCTGGAATGATGTCTGACTCTGATTGTAGTCCGGGGTGGATCAGAATAACATCTGATGTGAAAATGACGCAAATGTTCACGGTAAACTGCTCTCAAAGCCGAGCTAGTCATTCTTGCATTCACTGCAATTTGTCTGTCAAGTATGTGACCGGAAAGAATGAATTACCTTTGGAAGATCCTCTGTCGGTTCTGTGAAAACGCGGGTCTGATACTCCTGCGGCTCTTTTCATGTGAAGATTTTGACAAATTACTGGATTTCATCACCGCGAATTGAGAGCAGAGGTACGAAATACTTCATGACATAAGCGTACACTGACACAAACTTTACCAAATGTGGATTTCAGTGAGATCCAAAGAGTTCAGCCAAAGTGTTGCAGCCCAGTGGAAAATATTATATGTCTCATTCTAACAAACTAAAAACGATTTCAACTATACCATAAAGTCGTAAATAAATCAGATATATTTTTTATTTTATTATTTTTTATACATTTATTTGATTCTCTTTTTTGCCCACCCCCAAATTTTTTTTTCAAAATTTCATGTTTGATTAAATTTTGATGTTCTCATTGTTGTTAACTATTATTAACTACAGTTTCACCTTTAATTTAAGCAAAGATGCAAAAATAAAGACTTACTGGTCTAAATTCATCTAAATTCATTGGTTAAGCCAATCTAAGAGCACTCTAAGAGCTCTAACAGCAATTTGTCTCTAAATTTAACTAACAAATGTATATTATGCTTGGACACGAGAAAGGCTTTAATGCTAAAACGAATAGTTAATTTGCCAATCAATTAACATTTTGTAAAATGAAAAGCTGAATGTTTATAAAAAAAAACCCTAATTTATTAAGTTTTTAAATTCAAACTAAAATACAGGCCCTCTATCCACAACATTCGTTACTTGTGGATTACTGGGATATTTTTATTTTACTCTCATTCCGATGGCACCCATTCACCAAAGAGGATTCATTGGTGAGCGAGGTAATGCAATTCTAAATTTCTTTTCGATTTAAACGAAGAAACAAATTCATCTACATCTTGGAAGCGTCAGGGGAGATGTAAATTCCAAAAGAATTTAAATATAAATCCAAAAGGTAAACAAGCACCTAAAAGCACCATTAAATATTTGTAATGTGAACAGAGTAGTTTCCATACAACACTCAAGAGTATGAGTGAGGCAGAATCTGGCTCAGGTTAAGTAGCCAGGAGCGAACAGCACTGCGGTGACATGTCGACCTATCAGGGCCTATTTTTACCTGGAGTGTGTGAAAGTGTGTGAGGGAGACTGACTCCATTTGACTTGTGGAGAGTGGCAGGGGACAAGGGCAGGGGATTGATAAGGACTTTGGAAACATTGTGAGCAACACTCATTCCTTCCCTCGTTTATGCTAAACTGCTTCTGTTGCAATCCCCATTTTGGAGCACCTGGGTAATGAAGTATAATGAAATATAATAGAGAGGAGGGTGTGTAACTGTGCATTACATACACAAAACCACCCACCCAAAATGTCACAATATTTGTAATTATCACATAATTTTCTGCTGGCTGCAGAAGGGAGGACTTTCCAAAGCATGGTGACAATGCTGCAGTGTTTTAGGAGAGGATTTACAGATCAAAATAAAAAGTGTCATCCTGTTTTTCATTCTCTTTAAAACAGCTTTAGATGAAGACACACATTTGAACGGGGTTATTTTATAGTTAAATAAAACTTGTAGTAAAATTAAAAACTTGAAATAAAATTAACTTTAACAAAAATATACGTCATGTGTTAAACTTTAAATGAAAAAGATATAATAATAGCATCTAAATTATGCAAAAATAACATTTTATTTTGCAATTTACCTAAAATACTGCAAATCAATCTATAGGCAAAACATAAAGTGCCAAACCTACAGAATAATGTGCAAAAGCAAGAAAGAAACAAGCAAGCAAGAAAGAAAATGAAATCTTTTGGTTACCACATACTTTCAATATCTCCTTTTGTGTTACTTAATTATTTTGATGACTTCTATTTTCATCAAAAAAAAGAATACAGTAAGAGTAAGACTAAAGATAGTAATAGTAAGAAGATAGTAATAATAAAGAAATAAGTGTGTCCTTTTAACTGCTAATGTAAGTATAACGGAGCCAACGAGATGAGAGGCGTTGAATCCATTTGCAAGCTTTTATTTACAGACACGGTCGGAAACATAGGCAGAGTCGAAACAGTAGCAACCAGGTATGAAACGGGCAAAACAGAAGAGCAGTCCTATGGCAAAAGCGTGGGGCATGACAAAAAGGGAAATTCATGAATGTGAGCAATAGTCCAAGCGAGGAGCAAACGCAATCTAAAACAGTCAAAAGGGTAAATCTAGGACACACGGGCTAGAATCAAGATACGAGCGACTCAGAAATAAACTAGGCTTAGAAAACACAAAAGGTATCCGTAAGGTAGGTGTCACTGGGAGAGTGATATATGCTAAACAATGCTCGGCAAATGCTTATATTTAGCATTTATTTAATGCACATTTTTTTATATATTATTTATATATAAAATTAGAGTCTTAGAGTTCCGTTTGTCTCTTTTTTGATTTAATGACAACAGAACCAATGTTGACATGAGCAAAGCCTGCTGCTCGTGTGCTCCAGCAGAGTTCTAACATCTTGTTTAATGGAAGAAAGAAACAACAACATCAAATCCTATGTTGTGGTCTCAAACTTTTGAACCCCTCTGTATATGACGTTTAATATGAAACAAATGCAACGGGATGCAGAGCCCTGAGCGTATCACCCTCCCTCCGGTCCCCTCACAACAGCTGTTGTGCTTATCAGCATTCACATGAAGCCTGTAAGAGTGTGTTTAACATTGAAGACAGCAAGAGAGCAGAAACCCAGACATGCGCTGCTCGCTCAGATGATATATTAAATGCACTCGTGCCAGTCTACTCTCATTTTATCCAAAGTATACATTTTAGAATTCTACTTACTGAATACTTATAGAGCCTACTATTTGCTATAATAGTGTATATGATACATGTAAATATGCATAATATGTGTTACTGTTACTGTGTGAAACATTATGCATCATGCAACTTCACCTCATGCAGATTTTTTGCATATTATGCAGATTCTGCATGCTATATACTGCAGAAACACTAAACTAAAAATAGCCTACTAGATGGCAATGCATAAAATAACATAAAACCTCCTTAAAACAAAACATCTGGTCATTATCGTAAAATAAAAACTGAAAGGGTGATCAGAACGCAAAGCAGAGGGGTCTTGCATAATTCTTGTGATAATCATACACAATATAGCCACTAATAAATTGACTTATTGTTCAATAAAAAATAAGAAATTATAATATGACTAATAGTGTAATTATGAAAAAAATTGTGAAAAAATTATAATGTTTATTTAATACATAATATTAAAAATATGTTTTTGTTCTGTAAGGTGCAAATTAGCTTGTGCTACAATCTCCATTCATAACCTTTCAACTAAGAATACAAATGAACACATAATAAAATAAAGTAAATGTAACTGTAAAACTACAAGGTTTTGTTGATTAAAAGCTGAAATAAGTTACATAGTAAAATGACAAAAAAAAACAAAAGCATATAACAAAAATACTTAAACTAAAATTAAAATGAAGACTGCATTAAAATAAAAAACTAAAATATAATATTGTAGTCTGCTACCAATAAAACGGCTGTTGTTTAAAAAAAGTTACTGACAATTTAGCTGCAGTCTTAAATCATTTTTATGGTAAGCGGATACTGACCATCGTAAAACTCTTGAAGCGATTCAACGGCGCCAGAGCCATTATATGACGGGCTTACGAGGCACATATGCCATCTTCTCTGGTTTAGTGGCTGTTAAACAGAAATATCTGACAAAATAAAGCAACTAACCAATTAGAATCAAGTAATCCCAGAGAGTTGTTCGAATATGACTGCAAACCTAGCTAAAAAACACAGGAGATGAAGTATAATGGGCTGACAGACCCCTCCTGTCGAGTGCTTTCAGAGCACAACCACTTAGACTGACTGTATTTTTGGAGACTTTGCCGTGGCCCCTGACACAGTGGACCGGGGAGGGTCTTCAGACCCTTATGGAAATGAAAATAAGCATCCAAAAGAGGCTTGTCCAGAAACAGACGGTTTTACTTCTACAGCAGGCCTCCCAGAAGCAAAAACACTAAAGAGAGCTGCATCGTCCTCTTTTAGCTGCATCTGGACTCTTCGGCCCATGCGGTAACATGCTGCTCCGCCTGAAACGTTCCTCAGGGACCCGTTCCAATCCATCCTTAAGTCCTCTTTTTCCAAATCTAGACCCACCGAGGCTTTTCATAGCTCACAGTGTATCCGCCCGGGTCAGATTAGGGATTGCAAAACAAAACAAACCCTGGAAGTTTGCTTTGAGTTTTTCAAGAATTGCTCCTCAGAGCCAGCTCGTTCTCTGAGGGTGCATGAGAAAACCCTGGAGAAAGGGCGAGGGGGATGTTTCTCGTCGTCACTAGCGGCGGCCCACTGAGAGGCTGGCACAGGCAGTCGGCAGGCCATCATGCCCCAGTCACACAAGTACAGAGGAAGGTCAACCTCAAACATTTTCCCATGAGCTTGCTGTGCCATTCTACGCGCAAAAGTCCTAAACTCAGAGCAGCTGCCGTCACTGACGGTCCCTCGGGGATCCGGCGATGGAAAGGAAGAAAGAAAAGACGTGCTGCCAGCCTCTCAGACAGCTCTACATTCCTCACTCCGCAAAGATGGCACCCAAAGGACCACTCACTGACCTGACAATAATTACAGAGGTGGGGAAGAGCGTGTGATGAGTCCAAAGATGTAAACCGGCTCTTTTTCTGTACGAAAAATCTCATGCATAATGTGCACAAGCCGGCTGCAAGCTGTTTCCCGCCCCATTTATTCTGACAAATAAATGGAAGTGTTCTCTGATGTCACAAATATCCCGCTGCTAAATTTTCGGTTCCAAAAAAGTCCCCTCGGCAACGGGGAAAATATTGTCACAAATTGTCCTCCCTGGACGCCAACGCTGCTTACCAAACGTATTTATAGACAGATTGTGAACGCGGGCGAAGATTTGGAAGAAAGTGGACTGTCATCGTGCGTCTGTCCACTTTTTTTTTCCCCAGTTGACCAAGATGTACCAGTTAACTAAATACTGAATTAGTTAGAATACGGGCTTATTACAGTAATAGCATACAATTAAAAGAACACAAAACCAAACTAAGCTAACACTTTTTTCAAGGTGTCCTTGCTACATGTTATGTGTACTTACTATTATAATAAAAATAAATGATGCATAATTACGTGCAAGTAACTCCATGGCAGACTGATTATTATTATTACTCAGTTAATTATTATTGCTCAGCACTTCATTATATAATAACACTTTAACCAAGACACCTTAAAAATTAAATAAAAAAATGAAATATGAATTCAATCGCTAAATAATTAAAATATGCATTTATTATAATAATAATAATAATAATAATAATAATAATAATAATAATAATGGTTGTTGTTGTTGTTAGTAGTAGTATTATTATATTACTATAATTATTGTTATTATTAATTCTAAATTAATTATAATGGCAATAGTTTAATTAAACCATTATTAATAACAACAAATACTACTACTACTACTAACAGTGAATATTATTACATAAAACAATAATTATAATAATAAAGAAAAGATTTTCATTATATAATAATGTATTAAACAAGCAATCAAATAATGTATCAAAAAACAAAAAACAATAATTACTAACATAGAACTTTTTCTAAGCTCAAGGTCATTTTACATAAAAATACCGCATTCGATTACACACATGATGGAGGTAAAAAGGTGCTGCCATTAGTTTGGAATACTACACACACTATCAGACACTCTCTTCATTTGTGAAGCAATTTGTACATTCAAAGTTGACAATATAACATTTCTTATCACTTAGACAATACATTTTAATTGCTACAAGAAAGGGTCTGCAAAGAGGCTGGTGCCCAGCAGAACCATAATTCCTGCAAGATTGTGCTTTGACCGGAGGACTTCAGGCCCTCTGGTGACGTGTTAAACAGGTTGACATACGCAGTCGGCAGTGATCTGCGCTGCCAGAAAACAATTCCTCGAGCCAGCAGAGCTCTGATTAAACAAACATCCCATTCTTCACAAGCATCAGTTTCTCCACAGGCCTCCAAGTACTAAAGCCACATCCTAATGCCCGCAGGACAGGTTGGTTTACACTGGGTTGTAAACTAACCTCTTGGGTTGGAGCAGTTAAGCCGGAGCTCTAAATGCACGTCGTGTTTTGGCAGCACAGAGGGCACTGATTTACTGCATGAGGCTATCTCCGTTAAACATCTCCTTGTGCTTATCCTCCGCTAGCCATGAAAATCCTAACCCTTAGGGGATGTGAATGACCTTGATGTTCAAGAAACTGGGCCAAAAAATGATGTGCCATTTTGTTGTTATTAATTATAATAAAAAGATTGAAATGAAGGCAATTTATCCTGTTTACTAAACCAGTAGGAGCTGTTAACACAGGAAACAGTCAGAACATGACATGGTCTGCCACAACAGAATATTATTTACCTCTGCATTATCTATCACAATGATATAAGCAACTGCAATTAATTATTTTCAAATGTGAGTCTTACTATATTTTCTTTCACATAATAAAATTGTCATTTCAACAAGAAAAATAATAATTATTATTATTATCACTGTTGTTGTTGTAATTAAAACTAAAATATAACAACATCCAAATATTCCATACATCAGTCAACATTAAATATAAGTAACAATAACTTTAACAATAACTTATATTATTATTATTAGTAGTAGTAGTAGTAGTTTTAGTAGTATTATATAGTATTAGTATTATTCAACATTATTTAAATCTTTAGCTTGCTTTACAAATATATGACACTCACAGGAGTGTTACCACAGCATAATGATAATCATGTATTATACAATTTATTGTCATTATTCATAACCATAATTTTAATTATTAATAAAAATACAAATCAATTATCATTATAATAGTGAATAATATGATGTACTGATATAATAAATAATAATATCGATACATTTTTCATTATGCAGCAAGAACAACCACAACAACAAAAATTATAATAAAACAACAGAACTTAAAAAGCTTTTTAAAATGTCATCATAAAAGAGAATAAAGTCTGTCTGCCATTAGTTGTGAATACATCTAGTCACCTGCATCTAAATGTCTTTCCTGAAAAGGAAATTTAAAAAGACAATCACAAAATAATCAGGCAGAGAATCACACTGGAGTCCTTGACTGCCCTATTAGGACTTCAACTGTCACTTTCATTTTGTGATCATCATCAGATCAGTCTGCCCTTGGCAACAAAAATGCTTTGACAATTAAGTCACAAAGTCAATATTTGGGTTTTACAATCATATTTACTAATAGATTTGACTCTCGAACTGTCCTCTTCATACCTCATAATTACCGTGAATAAAATGTGTAACCATAGTAACAGTGAATACTGTGAATACCAAGAATGGCGATTTCCATAACAAACCAGAAAGTCTTATCGCAACTGACACGTTATTCAGTAAATGGGAAAATTGAGATGCGATGTAATCAGTCAAATCTTAATTAATTGAACGCCTTCATAAGACGCTTGACACTTGAAAAAATAATGAGAGCAGCTCCAGTGGAAGCCCAGATCTAAAAGCATCATGCTGAGACGAGGTGATGAGCTTACAGCAAGCTGCAGATATTGTGCATTTAACACGAGACGAGATTCAAGACGGGATTTTCAGTTGCTAATATCTACAAAAAACAAAAACAAAAGTGTCTCGTGTCACCAAATAGTACATCAGCAGTCAAAAATGAAAGAATGGAAGAATGGAAAAAAAAACAGGTGGCATTAAAATAAATAAATATATAAAATATATTACAATTTCACAGTTAAAATGTATTTAAAAATGGCCGGCACTTAAATTGACGTCTGTTATCTAATGCAATGATATTCATACTTTTCAAAGTGTGACCTTAGTGTCCAAATACTTTTGTATTTCCCAAAATTCACTCACATTACAGAAAATGATAAAGATAGATTTGGGAATTAAAAGAATAGCTCACTTACTCACTGTCAGGTCATCTAAGATTTAGATTTAGTGTGTTTCTTCAGATAAATTGTGTAAAATGGTGCAAAACATCACTTGCTCACCAATGGATCTTCTGCAGTTGAATGGGTGCCGTCAAAATGAGACGGAGCTTCTTTCTTACAAAATGCATATTTTCACTTCTCAAAATGCGTTACTTGTGGATCATTGTGATGTTTTTTATCAGCTAAGTGTATCAGTTGTTGGTTCTGTATTCACAATGTTGAGTGAATTTAACACCTGCCTATACAACGTCACAACAAGTCCAGGGTCATGGAGGTAAATGCTCTTACAGCCGTTTGAAAGATAACAACCCCTAATCAACAGAAATCGAGGAAATTCATCCGCCTTGTTTCATTTTCGCTCTGTAAACAAGTTTCTATTGCATCCGCCGCCTGCAGAGTTCTTCCATCCAGCTTCCAAAGGCACCATAACATCACGTCAAATGATCCAGAACAAATGCAAGTGAGCTTTAGAGATATACAAGCAAATATATAGTATGTTACTTCCTTCAACAGCATCTTATGAAAGCGTTTTCTTCTTTCAAGCAACCACTGAACCATCGAGGGCTATAGTGAAGGACTGCTTTAAAATACAAAAACAATAAAGGCATCTTAGTATAAAGGAACAAGTTACTTGAGAGCAGGAGGATGTAGGTGGTGCAAGAGTGGCCCCTGAACTGGTCATTTATCACAAGGTCCAACATACCAAATAGATGTGTCTTGTAAAGACTTGGTTACTTGGTTTTCCTTAGAAGCTACTTTCAGTCATACTAGCAGAGCTTGAGCCTATTTCAATGGGAACAAGGCAAAAATCCCCAAAACAGATTATGTTTTAACAACATATTTCCAATCAGCACACGTAACATGTAAAAGTGCATAAAACTTTGCTTCTTTATCTTCGATCGTGAAAAAATAACTGTTTCTCTGCTGCTTCTAAAAAGGCCATTTTAACTAAAAACTATTTATAAATACAGTCTTCATGAAAGAGACTTGGAGAAATGTAGCATCAAGTTTTTTGCTCATCAGTGGATCTTATGCAGTGAACGGGTGCCATCAGAATGACAGTCCAAACATCCAAGTAATCCACAAGTAATCCACTCCAGTCCATCAGTCAATGTCTTTTAAAAAGCTGTATTTGTATACATTGTAACATTTTTAGCTTTTAACAATAGCTTCTTACCAAAATGCCAACAACTGCATATAATGATGCTTATTCCATAGAAAAAGTCAATTCCCTGTTGTCCACTCATATCCAAATTATGATGTATGTTTATAACCATTTTGGACTTTTTTGTCTTATGCAGTGCGTGATCTGTGCAGATTTCTCACCTGATTCAGATGAGACCATTTCTTAATGGACATCATTTTCTCCCACTTATTATTCTGCAGGCATTAATTATTTCCCTTTATTACTCTGCCTTGTCCTATCGTCCTACACAAACTTTCAGAATTAAACCTTAAAAACTTAGTTCCATCGCTTTATTCTTATAAAATGTCATGTCATCAGATTATAAACTGATGGATTAATCTAGTAAATGAATGCGACAGAGTCACTGTTCCTGTGATTTATTTGACCAATTAATGCACAAACTCCCGAGTATTTACACATGAAAGGTAAATTAATCAGACAGCGTATTAATATGATAAGCAGGGTGAAATAGCAGTAACATAATCATCCTAAATGTATTGCAGTGTCACGCCCCTTTAAACACGAGAGGGCTGATTGATTTAACACAACCCAATACTAACTGTTTTTTCACAATTGGGTCATTTATCACATTGCTTCGGTACGAGCTGTTTTAACAAGCCAAAGATGTCAGGGGAAGTGTTTGCGGGTGAGTGGATTGAAAGCTGAATCTCCCCAAGAGGAATACACAATATGCTCTTCAGGGTAAATAAGGCTAAGTTATGAATGCGTTCATATTTTCATTAACTTACTAAATGTTGCTGGCTCTGACGGGGAAACCATGGGCCAAAGTTTTCCCATGACTTATTTCACAGTGAGAGACACTAGATATCATACTGTATGTTCTCAAAACAGAGGACTGATTCCCGGTATGAAAATCTTTATATGTTTAAACCATTAGTGATACGCTTTTGCATTACGGAACGAAGTCATGTGATACAGATTGCATGTAAGCCTCACAGGACAGATCTATACAAACGCTTTACACAGCTCAAAGGATCTCAACATATATAATCACCCCTGGCAAAGACGGTGTTGATCTAAAAGGCAAAATCTACAGAAAGCTACAGAGACCTATTAGGCTGATTTACAGAGCTTTCAGGCAACAACTCTGCATAA
This sequence comes from Puntigrus tetrazona, assembly GCF_018831695.1. Lineage (NCBI taxonomy): Eukaryota > Metazoa > Chordata > Actinopteri > Cypriniformes > Cyprinidae > Puntigrus > Puntigrus tetrazona. The sequence goes on from NC_056707.1 coordinate 22,375,505, forward strand.
TTTATGAAAGTAAAATCTACTTTTTAGCTCATGCGTTCTGCATAGTTTGGCTTCAAGGTAAACAGAATTTTTAGATCAGCTGCATTCCATCATTGCTATATTTAATATTTACATTAATGCACTACTATGCAAAAGTTTCATACATTCGGTCATGTTTTTTTATGTTTTTGAAAAAAAGTGTCTTGCACTTATTGAATCAAAAATATGGTAAAAAAATAATATTTGAAATTTAATGCGGTTTAAAATAACTGCCTATTTAAATAAATTAAATATCATTTATTTCTGTGATGCAAAGTTGAATTTTCATAACACTTCAGAAATCATTGTTATATGTTAAAATGCTACTCAAGAAACAAAAAGGAAAATATTTTTGTGTAAACTGTTCAACCTTTTTTTTCCCCCAAGATTCCTTTATGAATGGAAAAGAACAGCATTTATATAAAACATTCATCTTTTGTAAATGTCATTACTGTCACTTATGACCAGCTTAATGAATCTTTGATGAAAAGAAAACTTGCATTACTTTAAATAAATAAATCTTACTCACCCCAGACTAGTGTATATTTTGCAATGTTATGTTCTACCTTTAATACGTTTAAAAAATATTACTCACATTGGTAATTTAATACAGTGTGCCCCTCTCAAGCAGACAGCTGATTTGTGTTGCATACAAATGTGTTTCACATATGCAGGATTCATAACAAAAATCCTTCATATTCTGTAGTATTCAAAGTCACACAGTCCAGGACTCAAATTAGGTTAGAATATTTGCTGAGAAAAGAGCTACATAAATATACTTTTTTCCACTATCTAACTAAGGCAACTAATGTCAAATGTAAGGAGTTAATTCAATTGACGTCCTCTGTGCTTTGTAATGAATTCCTAATAGCTTGCAAAAGCAAGATGTCAGCTCTGAAAAATGTGCAACACTCCATTGTTTTCCCCTGACATTATGATAGTATCTGCAAAAAATGCAATCTGATAGGTTCTGTTTAATCTACCTTACTAATTTAGTCTTCATTCTTTTAGACAGATCCCTAGATGCTCCCCAATGCACTCTTCTTGCATATCTGCAAAGATAAGACTGAAAAAGCACCATAAAAAAAGGTTTATCATCAGAAATGCAACAACTGATTGACCACTGAATGGTTTCAACCAACGTGCTTTTAATTCAGGTTTTTATGATATTTTTAAGATACTTAAAAATCCCAATTTATTGTATCTGCTTAGAAAAAAGTGACAAATTCTTTTTTTATAGATTCCATGGAAGAAAGAAGTAATATATAACAACATGGGAGTGAGATTTTGTCCACTAAACCTTACCAGATAGATTTTCTTTGGTGTTAAAAACTACCAAGCAGGCCAAACAGTTTCATTAGCTAAATTATCAGTATTAAATAAGCATAAACCAGTCCAGACAAGCAAAGAAATAGAAAAAGGAGAAAAACTGTTGAATCACAGCTGATTCAGTTTGTCTGTTTGGTCCTCGTAGTAAACAACCATGCTTTAAAACGCTCCGTGTGATGGACTGCAGATGTCATGTAGAACTGCCCAATGGGATGCTACTTATTGCAAACAATTTGTAAGAAAAGTCAGATTTCCAGAGCTTAGCCTGCAAGTTTCAGAAATCTTATATTCCCATGCAGGCCTCCCAGCAGGCTGATACTGTCAGCAAGGAGAGGAACCTCAAGGGGAACATCAGGGGTACAAAACATACCATGAAACTCCCAAGACAGAACAAGAGTCACAAACAGAAATATTAGAAGTCCCAAGAAGCCTAGAGGTCCCTCAAACAACCTTATTGCAAACTCAGCTAACAACAACAGTTCCGTTTTAAAACCTTTTGATACCTACTGTTACATTCAAAAACTAAAACTATTAAAAACTGTTTTATAAAATTTAAATAAACTGAAATAAAATAAAATGTTAGATGAATTGCAACCACCAATGCAAGGTTGCTTCTAAAAATAAGTTTACACTAATATAAACTTTTTAACAAATAAAACTATTACAAAAATGACTAAAAGGAAGGCTTCTTTACAAAAGACTGTCGCAAAAAAGCTTTAAGAGAACTTCTGGCTGAACTCTAAAGGCATTACTGCAAGTAAAAGGCAATCCCACAATGCACTGCAACAGGTTCAGGGAAAATTTCCCTCAAGAGGGTGGACAAAGTGAAAGATATGCAAATTATAAACATCTTCATTATATATTTAATAACAAACGTATCTATAAAAGTGAGCATACTATATATTTTATGCTTATATAAGTACCATTAGCTTTGCAACATGGTGCAAATGAAATCGACTGAGCTTTGCATGAGAACTGCTATTTTTATGACACACGTTGTTGTTGTTGTCTATGCCGCACGGTCCAAATCAGTCACTTATGAGGTCCCATATCAGTTAGTACCCAGAGAACTATGTACACAGGCAGATCACAAGCTTTTAAAACTGAGCTAGTGTGACTTCAACCTCAAGTACGCATAACTAAATCCAGTTTGAGACTGCATGTAGAAGTACCTGTTGCCCATCTGCTTCCGTTTTACAGGCAAAAAAGCAACCTGCTTGAAATAACAGAGAACGCAAATGAAACACAGCATAATGTTCTGCCTCTAATGACTGTGTAACCACATTAAACGGGCATTTAGTTAGGGTATTTTGCTCCCATTCCTTTGAAATGCACTGTGGCTGATAACAGGGCAAAAAGCAGATAAGCTTGGAAGTGCCCCTGGGAATCAAAGTCATGCTTTAGATGCACTATTCGCTTTCAAAGTTTGGTTTATGTATCGAGTTTGTAAGATATTTTTCCTAGAGTTCTTTAAGAGAAATAAGACAACTATAAAAATATATCACTATAAAATCACATGAATAACTGAGACAAATTTAGACTTTTGATTGGTCAAATTTGAACACAGCGATCTCTTTTGAACTCAAGAAGAGACACGTGAGTTTTCCTCAGGAGAAACATCTAAGAAGAAGCAGCTTACTAATGCAACCAAAAGCCAATCCTCTTCAGACTTGTAACTACAGAAAACAAACGTACGACTTCAAAACAGACTTCTCTGATAAACTCAGTCCCAAAAGATGACAATTTAACCGGAGGCCGCAGCTGAATGCCTCTTACCTGAAGATAGGTCTATGGAGAAGCTTCCTTTTGATGGTCACATACTCATCCATTTAAGAGCACGAGTCCAGAGAGTGTGTGAGCTGAGGTTTCATTCAGTCTGTCCCCAGCTGTTCTGCCCGATCCAGCCTCCCTCTCCTCTTTCTCTCTCACTGACGGCCCAGTGCAAAAGGCCACGGAGGCCACATCACAGAAAACTCTCAGGCAGACACCAAACGCTCAACACTCGGAGAGAGCCAGGCGCCCAACAGAGCTCCAGCGCCAGCGTTGAACTCTTCACGTCGGCTCTTATCTCTTTGTCCCTCATGCAAAAACGCTTCCCAAATGCCTGCCTCCTCTCAGAGTCACGTCCTGTACAGCCGTTCTCCCTTCCAGAAAAGCTGTCGAGCACGCAAATTAACGTTGGGTCTGGTCAAAAAAGGGCTGGACCCTTGTCAGAAAACAGTAATTATATCACAATCTGGCTTGCGTTTAGTGTGATGTGTAGACAAAGTTATGCGATGCAGAGAGGGTCCTTGTTTCGGAGGTGTGCGTTTCAAAAGGTCTGATTTTCCTTCATCTTTCGATGTGCTTTGCAAACATACTGTAACTTTTAAACTCCGAATAACTTCGCTAGATGCTGAAAAACAGCTTGTTGTGACTTTCTGCTTTTAGCTTTAACTTTCTGATGTCACATTTGAACTGAAATCCGGTTGTTGAGAAATAACGTTATATGCATGTGGAAAGACAAACTGATTTGAAGCTTGTTGCATCATGCCTGGTTAGGACACAGTCAAAGGGTCAGGGAGAGAGTGGAAAATTGTCATGGAAAGCTAAATACTGGCCGTTTTTTGGCACTACAAAAACCGTCGCTAACATTATAAGTGGACCTCGGGGAGAACATAAGATAATAAGAAGAGGAGAAAAGAAGAAAGATATGACCTCTTCAGGGGAGTCTTTCGTGCTTTAATCAAAAGGAACTTGGCACTTTAGCCGAAGAGGCCAGAGAAGCACCAAGCGATGACTCAGGAACAGTTGCAAACGCTAAAATGATCTTCAGGAGAGAGGGGATGTCAATCTCGGAGACTAATGGCATGGACGCAGATGGAGACACATCAAACAGAAGAAAAAAAGAAATGTATCTGGCAGCTACATTCGCTGGATCATTAAAATCATCTTTAAAAAGAACACATAAATGTCTGCAGGTTCACAGTCTGTCAACTGTTCAAAATATGCAAGGCACAACTTTATGAAAAATACCTTATATTGTAAGATTTATTAGCTACTAACAAGTACTGGCTCTTAGAAATAAAGGTACATTAGTGGCATTGATGGTTGCATGAACCTTTCCATTCTACAAACAGTTCTTAATAGAGAAAAAAAGATTCTTTAGATTTTTGAAATACTATGTTATGAAACGTGAAATGTTAAACACAAAGAAAGACATCTATGATAATTGGTTAACTGAAAGGTTCTTTGAAGAGCTGAAATGATTGGTATCTTTATTTTTGTCCGGGAAGAAAAAAAAAGAAATCTTTTCTAAAATCCTGCTATTCCGTTTTCTGATCTGTCTTGACATATTTCATAGAAAATTAGGGATGAGACATATTTGATTGGCTTGTGTCTTATTTTTAATTAGCCTATAGTTTAGATAAATCTAAAAGTGTTTTTTTTCTCAAAAACAAAAATAAAAAAGCCACAAAAGTCAAGTGATTTTGTAGGGTTTTGAAAGTTTTGGGTAAAAGTACAGGCCAATTTCCTCTTATGGTCAGAAAGGTAGACCCTATGTGAAGAACTGGGGAAAAAAAACGTTTACAACATATAAAGCAAAACCCCCTTGGAAAGACTGACGAAGTACAGTACTGCAAACCCATTAAGAGTGCATCGGGGGTTACTGCAGACTTTTACATTGATCATCAAGATAATAAATATTCAGGCATACATAACACACATTGTTAATATATGACAAATTCAACTCAGTCAACCAAAAAATACAAAAAAATAAACAAAAAAGGCATACAATATCCAGACATGTCACATAAACATGGGCAATGGAGAGAAACAAATAAATTATCCAAATGAGGCAGTGGACACAATAAAGTCAAAAATATGAAGACCAGGATGCTGATGTGTCAAAATACAAATGAAATGAAAATGAATATATTGTCAGCATACTCTGCAAAGTCTGCACTGCCCCATGTTTTCAGGCAATCCAGAAATTATCCAGGCTCTGTGATTAATTACAGATGGTACTATATGTTCATTTTTTAAAGTTTCAACGAACTAATATGGGGGAAATAAACAGAGAGCGTAGCACAGTAATGTTTGAGTTACTTTGAACTGGCCCATCAAATAAAATACAAGCAATCTAAACTGTTTACTCATCTATTATGAGGCTCAGAAAGACAGAATACAGCAGATGGTTTAAGAAGCCATCTCTGGCATTTCTGATGCCATTTTAATAATGGCTTAATGCTGAATGATAAATAAAGAGATGTGAGATTATGGAAAGGAGACTAGATAGTGCATTTAAAAAAAAAAGTTTGTAAATGTACAAAATAAAAATATTTTCCATACAATGAATTAAGTGGAAAACATAACGTTGTTGCTGTTTTTTTATTTTTTAGTATCTTTAAGGTAAAATCAATATTTGTTATTTAACAATTTCTTACCCTGCAATGTCAAAAATATCAGATATATCCTAAATATTTTCGCTATTGTAAAAAAATGCTCACCTTGCAAAACAGCCAAAAGCGATACCCTTTCCTGGTGTTCTTCTCACATGACAACAAAATTGCTTTTTTGCGTGTTGTTTTTACCCCAATAGCCCCTGTTGGCAGATGTTGTAACTACACCATCTGCTTCTAAAATGCAACTCCCTTGACGGCCATTCAAACATAGCAGTGTGTTCTCACAGAATAATGTTTTTGTAAGCAACCTATTTAGATTCAGTTTGTCAAATCCTGATTCATATTGGATCCTTTTAAAAATGTGGATTTTGGGGGATATTTTCCAACTTCTGCAGCTTTTGAAAGCTATGAGACCGTGTGTGTTCTTGAGGAGCCATCAGCAAATGAACACTGTCATGATGTAATTTTCCCTTTACTCAGTGATGCATGGCATTTATTGTACAGCTTATATAATTGGCCATTGAGATGAATGGGAATGCTAACAGATAACGCTCTCCGAGTATTGTACACCTCCTTGGTTATGCACACACTACATTATTTTGTTCTAATGAACATGTTTAGAGATGCACTGTACCATAGTGACTAGTTGTTGTTTTTATCAGCTTTGGATATACATTGGCTTATATATTGAACTGTGCATGCTTATTTACCAGATTTTTGCATTTGAATGGACTTTGATTAAAGTTTTTATTTTAATTGATTTAAAATGATGTTTGATTTTAAAATCAGCCATTTATTGTTTAAAGCAATAGCGTTAAAATAATTACGGGCTCATCGAAGAAGTGTATTCAAATCATTGTCCGATGAATATCGTTTTCGATACATTTTTGAGTAACGTTTTATATATGGACAAAAACACAGCTGTAGAAATATCTGCCATTTTCCAAATCCCACACGAAAACACCAAGCCTTGTGCACTTACTGCAAGTTAGTTTTTGAAACAGTACAGAATACCATATGCAGCCAAAAATATGTGAGATTGCGGTATAGAAAACGTATCCGACCGCAATCCTTGATGTTTTTTTAAAGCCAGAATGGAAACGTGAAGATGGAATCACCGCAATGTGGAAAACACTACCTCGGCCAAATATAAAATGTCATACAGACATGACTGAACATATCCATATGGTATAATACAGGAGAGAGTAGCCAATGAAGAGATCAAAGATGGAGGATAAGTCTAACACCCAATGAAAGCCTCCAGCCGCAGTATCTATAGCAACAGACTTCACAATCCAGGATACAGCAGATATTCAAAAGGACAATACAGACTTAAAGGATTATTATTGGACTTCCTTGCAGGCGATGTTAAAAGCTCAAATGCACAGGTTGCTTTATCTGTTGTTTTTGGGTACAACACCAGAGAAGCCAGTACTTTAATACTTTAATGTATGTATTGTATGTAATAAGTTTAATGTATGTTTTTATTAAAGGTCACCACTATAGTAATAACGTACTCACGTTCCTGTTCAAGAGAAAAGACGATTTTGGCTTATTTTTATGGGTGGATTTATGTGTATATTATGTATCGGATCGTCAAAGGATAGATTGTCACATTTATGTTGAGAAGTCAGACAATGTCAGGTCACAAAGACACAACATTGACCTCAACAGATGAATGCTTTGACTCATTATATAAACGCTAGCCGTATTTTCGTTGCCCTTCAAAGTGTGCAAATTGAAAACGCTTGCTAATGGAAAATTTAGCAAGAATTCGCATTTATAATGCAAAAAGTGGTGACGTTAAATGTGGTCTTTCAGAGCAAAACCAGCATCTTATTTGACTTATTCTAATCATCTTCAGTCAAGTCTATAAATGATTAACACACATCTTGAATACAAATTCAGTCACTGTCCTTCTTTTCTGTGTTTTTAATTTAAATTAGGTTTTTGTGTGTTAAATCAAAAACTCAATTAACAAGCTGTTAATATCTATAAAAAGTGTTAAATGTGGGATGACTGTGTAGAAGCTATAAACTTGGAAAAAAAGAATCTTTATGACATATTATACAGTAAAAATAAGATAAAGTATTGAGATTTGTTATCATAGGTCATATTTTAAATATGATTTAGGTAAAAGTGATCTTGTTTTAAGATGTTCAGGTGATATACTACATGGCAATTAAGTATAATATTTTTGCAGTGTATTGACCAGGTGGTAGCAGCAATACATCAAATGATCGATTAAAGGTGGATTTCTATTACCCCATGCATCTTTTACTTCATATTATTTGTCTAGTTTTATGCATGCTGTTCACCAGACCTCCATCACAATATACACACATTCCTTTACCTCTACAAAGCCACATTTCTATCTTGAAAAGAGTTTTTGTCTTGTAAAATGCTTTTAACCTTTTGTATCTAGATTAACTGCAGGTAGAACGCTGAACGAATGCCTTGCACCACAAGTTGCGCTTTTGGTCTCTATGGCAACAAACTGCTGCTGCTTTCTCTGCATTCCTGTCCTAAAGTGCCTTCATCACCTCATGATTAACAACATTTGTTCCACAGTACCAATGCAGTTTTTATCAGATGTGTTACCACTGCATCTTAAAAGAGCTCAGACCTGTGTCACTTTCAGGGACAGATGTAGTACAAGAGCTCTCAGTTATGATGCATTCACATGATTACTCTTTTTCTCCTAATATTTCTTGCACAAAAATATGGGGGGCAGGACACTTAAAGTGGCAACTTTGTACCTTATTTGCCTAAAAGATTGTACTTTATACAAATATACAGTACTTTTTTTTACCCCAGGAACAAGCTTTTTTATAAATATATATATATATATATATATATATATATATATATATATATATATATATATATATAAAATATATAAAATAACACACAAAGGTTGACACTGAGTATAGAGTTTACTATCTAATATCTCATATTTTGGTTTTGAAAGAATTTAATGAGAAATATTTCAGGTCACATTGAGATCTCTGACATTTGATGGCACATGACATCTTTGCAAATTGAACAAACATGATCTCTGACTTTTAAATGCAGAAGACATCTTTGGACATCTGAGCACAGTTTAAGACAATATTGAGATCTGTTTTCTCATGAGAAAAAGCCAAAAACTCCAGATTTGGTCTGTTATGCTATCAAGGAGAAACAACAGAGACATTATAGACATTTTTTTCTTTTCTACGGGAGATTTCTCACTGCACTACTTCATATGTGTCATTATCACAGAAGCTTGCGACCTCCCACACAAAACTGCTGAAGTGTGACTACTTCCACTCGTGGCTTCCAAGCTTCAGATTTCCTGTGGCTACAGATATGTAAAACCTGCAGTAAAAGTTTTTTTTTCATTCTAATTCTATCAGATAAGGGAGGTGCAGATCGCAACTATAATCAACCTGGTCTCATAAAAATATTTATCCCTGTGCACTTTTTGTGCAAAAGTGTTTTTACGTGTCTTACTGCACATTTCACCACAGTTTCAAAGAGAAATGTCTACTGGGTTGCACTAAAAAAGATGCTATACGTGAACCCTGACATATTTGTATTACGTTGCTATAGGTATGTATTGCGACGTGTCAGAATTGAAATATTTGTGGACTGTTGCTAAAACGTAACGCTGTTGGAAAAATGCCAACCCTAAACCTATAGTGTTAACAAATGCAAAACCGGCATGCAACAGAGCCATTTTGACTTCATTATTTTTGGATAATATTTGCAATGTTCACTTAAAACCTGATATGCATAAGCTCACACCAGTTTCACAAAGAAACATGAAACCAGTGCTAAGTGAAAGAAAACATATAGATAAAAATATTCTATCCAGCATTAGGGCAGAGTTATACATGCTTTTAATAATAATAAAAAAACATCTTCTTTTGCCCCCAATTAAAAAAACAACAACAACAAATACTATCTAGATAAAACAGTTATAGTTACAAAGTATACAAAATGTAATAAGAAAAGCTCTGTGGTATGTTCCCATGGACACTAAAAACCCTCTCAGATGGAGAGCTAGTTGCTGGAACACCAGCTATTTCTTAGCTGATTTCACAAATTTGGAGAAATATGCCTTATCCACCACCATGAGCACAAATCAATGAAATGTGGACTCATAAATGGTTTATTTGACCTCATCTAGTGTAAGGATTCATTATAGGCTTATATATATATATATATATATATATATATATATATATATATATATATATATATATATATATATATATATATATACATATATACATAAACATTAAAGTGAAAATTCCTAATAGTAATTCCAAATTGCAATGGCCTATGTTTCTCTCTTCAAACAACAGTGGTTGAGTGCATTTATTCAGCTATCACAATCACAAACAATACAGTCTAGGTGTCATGACAGAACACAGACTGGCTGAGTAACACTTTCATTTTGATCGCTAAACTCCAGCTTGTTTGTCTGTGATTTCAGATCACTGGCAGCGCCGTTTCTTCTATGAGGAGCCAGCATGTGTGCATGGTTGCCAGATTGCTCACCAGGCAGAAAATGTATCCTTTCAACAGCGAGGCTCTTATTTGGGTATTTAAACCCGTGATATCTGGCAACTGCAATAATGAACTCTACCTCATGCCTCTTGCGCGGATGTAATATTGGATGTTTAGTGCTTTCTTTTGGGAAGGTACGCTCGAATATGTAACATTCGATATGCATTGTCGTCAAAATTATTGCGATATTATCATTAATATTGGATATATCATCCAGCCCTACCCAGTATAATATCATAACAAAAGAACGTCTCTAAGCAATGTTTTGTTAGCTGGTCACCAGTGTTGGGCACGTTACTTTAAAAAAGTAATTACTTATAGTTACTTATAGTACTAGTCACTTCTCATAAATAACAACTGAGTTACATTAATTTAAGTTAATTTAATTTAAATTACTAATTACTAGGGAAAGTAACTATTCCGGTACTTAAAAATGTTCAAATTTTTCAATGTTCAAATATGTCAAATAACTTGGATGTCCCCAATATTAAATGTTAAATGAATGAAATGGACACTAAACAGAATAAATTAATTATTAATAAACATTGTACACTAACCTACACTATTTTTATGTTCTGTGGGACAATGTGAGAGACAACTATGAAATTTAATATTTTGGTAATCGCTATGGAAACCTTGGCAATAAAATATAATTATATATACTTCTTTAGAATTATAATATTATTTTGTTTATAATTTAGCATTAGAAAATGACAGAACTAATTACATAAACCATGACTGCATATTTGTCATGTTGACTGGGCTTAGACTGGTGGTGTTTAAGATATTGTTTGTAATTTATTGTTTCTACAAAAAGACAGGGAAGAAAAAAAATATTCATAACAAAGCTACGACGAATTCTTCAACTAACAACAATATAAAAGGATAAATCTAGGATTAATGAGCTGCTGGGTTCATAAATATTACTCACATCATTATTATTCACATCTGCTTTCGTTTAAATTGATTTGCTGAAATCAAAACAGGGACGACAATATATTGTCGCCTATAGGTGAGTGCCAGCCAATGAGATTGTTGTTTGCTCATTAGTTCCACCCACAACCAGAAAAACCGGCCCTGCGTCCTAGTGTGCATACTATCCAACCTATCTGCACTAAATAGTATTGAAAATTGCTAATATCACATAGGCTTTAGCATGGATAGTATGTTCATTGGGGTGCAGGGAGCAGTTCTTTTTCACAGCAACTCCGTAGACATGTATCGCGTTTCATGCATGGTATGTTTCATGCAAAACTCTCTCGCTCAGTATATTTCTTTGAAACAAAGCTACGACGTCCTGTGCGTCTTCATACTAGTTTACTGTATGTCAATCATTTATAGTAACGCCACATTTTATTATCAGTAATTTGTTTGATTACTTGCTACTGGAAAAAATTATGGCGCTTATTTATAACGCCGTAATTCCCAACACTGCTGGTCACAAGCGTAACAAGGTTTGGAAAAAATCCACAAAGCGTACAAAAATTCTAGAAAACCTTTGGTAAGATGTGAGCAAAGTCAGTGTGCTTTAATCAAATGCGATAGCATTAAAAGAATATCAGGATCAAGGTGTCTGGAACACAGCATGGCAGACAAAAAACACTTCTTTAATCAAAAGATATTTATCATCCATTGGGCCAGATGCTAATATGGTAATGTAAATGGTATATAGCTATGATAGATCTATCAATGTAGCAAATCTTACTTTTCAGAGCTATATGGCGCAGCCGTGTGATTTCACTTTCCTGAATGGAAACAGTGTTGTGTTTCATTTGCAAATAAATGGCAGAACTGTTCTAGTGGGGCAGTGGAGCACAAAACTGCAAGTTTGTGACAGAAAGACGTAGGATTAATTAGCACGCGCAGGCTAACATGCTGATAATTAGTTTGTCTGTGGCGCATTCTGGTAAGACTGAATGCCCTTGGGAAGCATGAGTCATTCCCCGCAGGAGACTGAGGAAAACATCACTCGGGCCCCTTTTACATCGCTCGTGCCATTATGAGGCTAAAGAGTGTGTTGCTAGTGGTAACAGCTCTTTTGATGAAATTCCTTAGATGATGATATTATGAGAATTGATTTGACATTTCAAGTAAGCATGGAATTTCTTATTAAAAGCTCTCACTCCCATAAAATAAAATCATTTCTGCAATTCAAAGTGGCACTAAATAAAACATAAGGACGATATGAAGACTTTTCAGATTGTGTTTTTCTGTGCATATGTTCTTGATGGCTTTTAACTGAACATTTGATTATTTTATATCAAAATGAGCTCATATTAGCTGCTTGAATATGACAACATACAAGCATCGTTCGCACAGCTGTTTTATCTTAATAGACTTTGAACCTAAATTAAATACTGCTACTGCTTCCCACAGGAAAAAAAGACATGAATCGAATTTCTTTAATGTTGCGGTTGTATTTTTAGACAGCAAATGGAGGCTTAAGTTTTTTTAGTGTTTAGATTTTACGTCTTTACAGTTTCAGAAGAAATCTTAACAATGGCTCAAACTGTTCAAAATCTTCTTAAAAGACCAAATGATATGTCAGTAATTGTCTATTTCTCCCTTCTAGTAATTTAACACAAGGTTGATCTGAGAACTCTATTCTCTACATTCTTTCATTCTCTGACGATAAACAATAAATATTAAGTCTCAATTTACTGAAGTTATTTAATGTGACTTGCAAGCAGACAACAATTTAAAAGGATAGTTCACTCAAAAATTTTAATTACTCACCCTCAACTTCTTTCTTGTATGAATTTATTTCAGCTGTTGAGTTATTAATATAAGATATTTTGAAGAATGCTGGAGCCCCAGTAGTTGATGGTAGGCATACTATGGGAGTCAAAGGCTACCGTAAACTCTCGGAGTTACACGCATTTTTCAAAATATCTTTTCTTTGTGTTCTGCAGAACTCAGGTTTGTAACGGGTTTTGGGTGAACTACCCTTTAAGTCACTGTCCATTTGCTGGAGCTGTCAACAAACATGATGGCAGTGATGCCAGTGCGTTTGATCAACCAATGCAAAAATCAACTGCAAGCATCAATTGACTGTAGCTCTCACATGATGACTCTCCCGAGAGGTCAGCTTGGTAATATACATTGTAATGTTAATGTGTTTGGTAATGAGACTTGCTACTGCCAAAACATTCACAAGCATGCTGCTGCACATATATATAAAATAACCTCATAACATGCATGAAATGACCCCATAGTAGATCTGTACAGGCGGAGCTGGGGAAGGTGGAGGGCTGTGCTGCAACTGCTACAACAAGCAGTAGTTAGATGAGTGTTTATATGTTAAGCAGCAAGCTCAGTGCACTAAAACTGCAAAAAACTATCAGATGCGCCATGTGAATAATGATAATATGTCAGATCAGTACAGTACATAGCTTCTTTAATCCATTTTAGAGTATTTTCAGACTCGGAATTAGAAAATATCTTACAGTTTTTCATTCCGAAACTCAACGTTTCAAAGAAAGTCATATACATTACACAGGTCTTGTGAGCTGTGAAAGAGCCACCACTGAGAAATGAAACCAAGGGTTAAGTATCTCTTTCGCTCTCTCTTTTTAGCTGTTCGGGTTGGCTTAGTCACACTGAAATTACCGCAGTACCATTTCTAAGCCTTGTGTTCTTTGATTCTTGAAAGACGAAAAAAAAAAAACGAAAAAAACATACACACTTGAATTTAGCTCTGAAAATTTGAGATGATGTCATGGAAAGAAAGAGAATGAAAAACCTGTCGCATTTAGTTGCTAATGAATTTTTTCCATAGCCTGCATGGCAGTTTTCATCCGATCTAAAACTGATAAAGCAATCATAATTTAACCTTATAGCCTCACACTGCGATTCATGTTGCTATAGCAACCATCATACGTGAGCGGATAGTGCTGATATCAAGAATAAATGGGTTTTTGTTTTGTTTTATTGTTCGGTTCTGTTTCTTTTATCGTTCACAGCCAGCTTTTTGTGCCTTGAAGCTTTACACTGATAGCGAGTGATAAAATAATCGAGTACGGGCGGTGTGCATTTTCGCTCTTTGATAGGTGCTCTCAACTTATTGTCATGAATGAATGTACTTTACTATTCCACAGTCACACAGTAAAACCTCTTTAAAGAAAGCAAAGATTTGATTGTTTGCCGAAATCATTAGGGCTCGAGCATTCACTGATTGAAAGTAAGAAAATGGTAATTGCGTTGCCACACTTTCATTTTCGGGCAAAATTGTTTTTCGGGCAGTCATTCTCTCTCCAGGTCATGATCTAATCAAACATCAGGTGGACATAAAACACAAAGTAAGAGAGGTTTGAAAAAATGAGAAGAGAGAGAGAGATTAAACAAGCAAGGACAAATTATGGTCTAAACTGCTCTCAGGAAATTGCTCAGATCACTGGACGGCTTCTAAATACAGCCGCAGATAGCTGTCGTACAGGCTCGTTGTTGCGGGCGCACATATGGTGCTGCACTCCGGTATTCCAGTCCACTAAACAAATTGTTTAGCTGCCAGCTGAAGCCCCGTTCACACTGACAGCAATTTAAGCAATGGAGGTTCATGTACTGTTGGTTGTGAAGGCGCTCCTGCTGCGGCATGCCCTGATGCTATTTGCAGGCTTTTAAAGCCTTTGAAACATTACCACAAATGAGATCAAAATAAATCTTGCAGCTAAAATTAACATTATGCAGTGTAATACCTTTCAGAAGTTTGGGGTCAGTAAGATTTAATAATGTTTATGAAAAAAAATTGCTTATGGTCAACAAGGCTGTGTTTATTTGACTATAAAATACAGTAAACAGTAATATTTTTGTAAGTTGTTAGAACTGAAATTAATGCTTTCTATTTAGGTAATTATAAAATACTAATATATATATATATATATATATATATATATATATATATATATATATATATATATATATATACTGTATATAGTATTATAATATTATAGTACATTATGTGATACAAGGAGAAATTTTCTCCAGTCTTCAGTGTCGCATGATAAATCATAATCATAAATCATTATGATATGCTGTTTTATTATTGTTAATGTTGAAAGCTTAACATGTTTGTTGACGAATTCATGACAAATTTATTTCAAATATAATTTCTTTAAAATATTAAAGCACTTACTGTCGATTTATTGCATTCTTTCTGAATAATAGTTTTTTTTTTCTTAAATAAATAAATAAATAAATAAATCTGATCACCCGAAATATTGATTTTAGCGGGAGTGTATTATATGCGACAATATTTTTTTTCCGGTTACTTTGTTGCTGCAAGTTGCTGTCAGTGTAAATAACCTAATAAGTAGTAATTCAAACAAAACAAATATGTTTTGTCATCATTTACTCACCCTTATGTTGTGAATAATTGTTTGTACGAAACACAAAGGGATACATTTAACATAATCAAGGGCAGCTGTGAACATTATTCACTTTGGAATGACATAACAGTTAGCAAATGATGACAGAACCTCCGTTTTTTTAATGAACTGTCCTCTTAAATAAAAGTGCATTAACCCAAACATGGTTTTTAGCTTGCTTAGTAAACACACCCCGAAACAAAAGTTAATAGCTCTCAAGTAAATGACAGACATGCATAGGAAGTGGATAAAATAAACTACGGCATTCATTCTCACCACACGCGAGAGAGTGTGTGGCTCATTTCTGACAAGAAGCAGAAACACACGCTCACTTCTGGCATGCTCACGGTCGCCTCTCTGACAACTCCGAAACAACAGGAGATTAATAAGATACACGTTCCCAAACGAGCTCAAGTATCACAACCAAAGACCCTAAAGCCTTTTTGCTCACAGGATGCCGGTCTGTTTGTTAACATCTGCCAATTTCTGGACAGCTTGAAATGAATACAGATCCAGAGAACAGGAAACACTCAGTTGCCAGGAGACGTCACCAGAATGTTTTAGCAAATCCTGGAGAGGTGGTACGAGGCCTGAGAGACAGGAACCTGTTGACAGGAAGCCCACACAACACAATGCAGAAATATCTGGAAGGTCTACTGTGCAGATGTCATATTTTCTTTCTCGCATTAGCGGCTAGTTTTAAAATACACACAGCATGATGATCGAAATTAAAATGTGCTTATGGGCTCATTCTGCCATTTTAAATAACCATAATTTAACTAATCACACTAATCACAAGCAGGTGAAATGTTGAGCATTAAATTAGAAGAACAACGAGATGTTGCAGTGCAAGAAGAGGCATCAATATATTTAGTCTCTTTTCCTAGAAGACTTTATATTTTAAATGTCTATAAACTCTTAAAAATAAATGTGCTTCACTATGTCATAGAAGAACCTTTTTTGTCTAAAGGGTTCCTTAAAGAATCTTTAACATCTGGCGAAACATAAAGGTTCTTCAGATTATAAAAATGCAAGAAAGAGATGGTTCTTTTGACTAAATGGTTCTTTGTGGAACCAAAAATGGTTCTTCTAATGGTTCTCTAGCCTTTTAAAGCACCTTTATCTTTAGTGTACCTTAGAACACTACCCTAGACACTAGCTAAAATTAGTGCTCATCCAGGTAACAAAAATATGTTCTATGAACATTTTGCTAATATTCCATTAAGCACTGTTTCTGAACATTATTCTCTGAATGTTCCAGTTTTTCCTGATTATGCAAGAGTTAAAAGACAATTCTATTTTATAATTTTGCAAATGCTACTTTTGAATTGTCTCTTTATAAACTAAGTAGTAACATTAAAAAATCAAGACTAAGAACATTTTTTGACATTGGACATTCTATTAACATCACTGGAAAAATGTTTGCTCCAAATTTTCTTTCTTTTTCTTTTTACCGCTTTACACAACAAAAACAAATGCAAATGCCGCACATTTTGAGTGGAATTGGAACTTTATGTCAGAGAATGATGGAAAATGTTTTTGTCTCACAAGCCTGTGTTTCATACATTGTCTTTTACACTTCAACAGCTAATGACACAACCCAGCAGGAAACTGTTGGATGGCTACTTGACACCCGGTGTACTATGCTTTATTCTGTTCTATTGTGTTTTCACAGAAAGCGGGCCAACACAATGCTGCCTCTCACATGAACATCCAGCTCTTCACGCTTTTACAGACAGCGTTGCTCTAAGGTCAGTACGAGCAAGCTTTCGGCGTCTCTGAAGTGGTTTCTCTGTAGCTGAAACCAAGAATAGTGATTGAAAAGAAAATCTTTTCAGTTGTTTTCATGTAAATAAGGTGACTTTGACATTGTCGGTAAAAGGTAATGGAAAGTGCTTTTTTTTGCAGTAATAGTATACAAGAACCTAAACAAGAACCTTTCAGAAATAATCTTTCTGCACTATAAAGAATATTTTGTTCATCGTCAAGATTTCATAGTTTTTTTAAGGTTTCTGCCAATAGAGAATGAGATAAACAAGGTTGTTTCTTAATGACTTTTAGTAAGAAGCCACATAACGCGTGTGAATACTTTTGATGAACTTTGTTGGGACAGTTTAATGGGGGCCTCTAGTGGATACATTACTCACATCTTCTATATTTCCAAAGATTTGTCTAAAGATCCTTCGTTTTAACGCCATCTAGAATTGAACTCAATATCATTTAGAACGATTTAATCAATCAGACCACCATACATTATTCATTACTGACAGCTTGCTGAACACCCAGCGCTTAAAGCACTGCTGATATAATTAGTTGGATTGATTATCTTCTGCATTATAAGGTGTCTCAAGCTGTCACCTCACATTCTATTTAAGTTCACACTATAAGACTAATTATGACTGAATATACCTTTACACTACAAAACATCCACTTACAAAATTGGAGGTGCAATCTTATTTACAAATAAATCTAAATACATGTTTGTATCACGGAATTTTAAAACACATTTTCATAACAGAAATGAAGCATATTTTAACTTTTTTTTTTCTTTTTAGCATTGTTTTCATAACAATTAAACAATTTGCCAACAAATTGTCATTACTGTAATACACCTGAATAGTTTTATAACTTTTGAGTTATTTTTTTATTTATTAGGTACAATCAAGTTGGGTTAAAAACAATCAACAATTTTTGGAGCATGCTTACTTGCTTACAGTAATGTACTGTATATATTTATGTCACAATATATTTTATTCATTCATTCATTTATTTATTAATTCATTCTGAGATTAAGGGAGAAACTGCCATAAAGCAATACGCTATTAAAATCCCATTATTTTTAATGCCGATTCTTGATAAATAAATAATATATAATAAAAATATATACGGTACATTACTGTAAGCAAATAAGGTGAATGGTTAATAAATAAATGGTAATTAAATTAAACATCAATGTAATGCAATACATATATATGCTGGTCAAATGCATTTTAACCAACATAAATTTCATAAAATAGCATAAAACAATATATAGTTTTTATTTTTCACCAACAGATTTTTTGTATTATTGTCCTCAATTCTCATTATCAAACTTTACTGTAATCCAATATTTATATTTACATATATAATTTTAATATGAATCTACCAATATTTATTCAATAACAAATCCAATAGCCTTAAGAAAGGCTTTGTTGTTGTACTTCTTTGTGGAATTTTGGATAAAATGTCACCTGGACTTGTACCTGACAGATTTTGAGATGTTCACCCAATTACAGTAACCACTGTTTTCCACATAAACCTCTCCCACCTTCGGGACATGACTGATTTTGACACATGAATTACCGATCGACTCTTGTTTTC
This sequence comes from Puntigrus tetrazona, assembly GCF_018831695.1. NCBI lineage: Eukaryota > Metazoa > Chordata > Actinopteri > Cypriniformes > Cyprinidae > Puntigrus > Puntigrus tetrazona. Next base: position 22,394,517 of record NC_056707.1, read on the forward strand.
CTGCAGCGAATACTGATGCAGAGATGTTTTTGTTGAAGTGCACATGCTGAGGTCCGCCTAACTGATAGTGGAGAGCTGTGCTTTGAAGGAAGGCCATTGTTGAATAGCACCTCTCAGCGTGCATTACATAAATGTGGGGCTGTTACTGAGGGCAGGCGGGTGTTTAGCATCAGAGGCAGTAATGTGGAGGTGTGTGAGGGCCACTTCACCTGAACTAGACTGCTCTGATTGGCCTTCGCGTAAGAGCTTGACAGAGGTTTCCACACAGAGGAGGGCCAGTGATGGCATCAGGGCTCTTCAGAGTCAGTAATGCTTTGTGTGTGTGTGTGAGAGAAAATGCTTTGGCACTTGTTTCACTGATGCACTACACCTTTACTTTGTACTTTGAATGCTTTGCCAAATAATATTAATGAATGATTATGGGGTTATTATTCATTTAATATGTGTCTAGGATTTTTGTTCAACTTTAAAGGACGACTATAATTAATAAATAAATGAAAACATTTGCTGTTATCATGACACTCATGATATTCTCCAGTTATTGAACTGGATTTAATCAACATTGAACTGGTATATGAGCTGAATAATGACACTATTGTCTTTTGTTGAGCTGCTCATAGCTAAAATGAAATCATTTTATAACTGATTAATTTTACAGCATTAACGTTGTTATTTTTCTGATTATTAGCGTGAAGCTACTTTGAAACAATATATATTATATAAAGTACTTAAAGTGTTATTTACTTATAAGTGCTTATAATATTTGGGGCGTGAATTCATAAGGAACAAAAACTCTGTAATAAAGAAAATGTATTCAATAAAAAACTAGAACTATTTAAAAACTTCTAACTGGCAATCAATCAGAAAAGAAAGCAAACCTAAATTTATTAGGGATCACAGCACAATGACTTTATGCCATTATATTGTCATGATAAATACAAGTTATAATATAATATTGTCGAAAGTCTTTGAAATGCATGCTAATTTTTTCTCAAACATTGGAAGCCACAAAATTCAGAAATAGTTCAATTTAACTGAAAATTGGTATATGCTATGTATGTTGTGTTACAATATTGTGCGGTAATTCTATCACTATTTATACAAAACTCAAGTCAAGTCTCCATCTCTACACAATATTGAAATAGATATATATTTAAGCGTTAGAGTGTTCTAAACAAAAAATGGTTTTCCCAGTGAAGCCATAAAAGAACCATTTGGTTTCTATTTCAATGAACAATTAAATAATCTAAAAATATATATATTTTTCCCCACTATAGAGAACCTTCTATGCAATGGAAAAGATCCATGGATGTTATTAAAGATTCCAATAAAGAATCTTTATTTGTAAGAGTGCACCAACGTTCTATGAAAGCTTACAGTTTACAAAAGCACACCCAAAGCTAACATTATCCACCAAACAGTTTTAATAAAGTCTGTATGTTAAACGCTTCTGGCTGAATCAATAGCACAAGTTCAATACGTAATGTAAGGGCTTTAGAACAAACCCTGAGCAGAATGTTTGAGGAATATCAATACAGAGCTGCCATGCAAGCGCTGCGATAATCTCTTCAGCGTCCCATTCCAGAGCTGCCCCACTTCTGTAATCCGTACATCATAAGACAGAATCAGAATCAGACAGCGAGCGCGCAGTTTGTATTGTGTGGGCTGTCACACATAGAAATGGAAGAACACCAATGTCTCTGTTCCTGGTTGATGTTTTGTCTGGATCGAGATGGCAATGTCTCGTTCCTGGTTGATGTTTTGTCTGGATCGAGATGCTTAGCCGTGTAACAAAGCCTAATTACACAGACGGTCTCCTTGGGGGCACCATGTTCTTTGGCCCAGGTGAAAGAGCTGGGTTGTAATGTCAATATCTCCTCAGCTCCTTGATCTGCCCATTTAATCATGATTTTAGCAGCAACCTTCACTTTAGCACGCCAGATCTTTACCCATTACGCAACCCCCACACTATGGAGGTGGCAATGAAACCATTAGTGACCCAGCTGGAGTGATAAGATTGCGGTTAGATTCATCTAGCTGCATTACTTGTCATGCATGAAATGTTCATTTGGTCCAATGAATTGCTGTGACACAGACAGAGACCAACTTTGAACTTACCTTTGAGATGTGCTTTTGTACTTCTGCCTGTAACACAAAAAAATGGAAGCACATTAGCTTGCAGCCATAATGAGCGCATGCCACGGAAGAAAGTAGGTTTACGTATGTAAGGGACAGGACTGACAAGAACAGCATGCTCTGTTTCCAGTGTGAACAAACCCAGGATCTCAAGGAATTCTCACGTTCCCGCTGCAGTGAATCAGTCATCGTATGAAGCTGCCGTTATCGGATGCGATTTAGACTGAAAATGCAGAGCTCTCGCTGAGGATAGAAACGTATGCACTGGAACGTACTGCAAATCATTAGTGCATATAGTTCATTAATAAATCGCCTATTTTGTTTATTCCAACTAGGAGTTTCTTGGAAACAACCGTGGCCTGGATGCTGAGCTGGAGAGGCGTTTCAACACATCCTAAAACGATATTGTCCACCTCAGATGGGATGAACGGAAAGAGTGCAATCGGTCTATAGAGATAGATGGAGCTCACCAAAGAGGCTTGGATGAGCTTTGCAGGGAGGTGATGGAGTTAGACTGGTTTAAATCTACGGATCAGCCATTCAGTGACTTCCACAAATTTCTTTCTGCTGTAGGTCATAACGTCTGATTAAATTGCCCTCTGCTTCAGCTCCAATGCATTTAACATCAGACTGAAGGTTATGTTTCAGCAGCGACTAGAGCAACAGAAGGTCATTTTTACGCTGGGAAATGAATTTATTGCCGTAACAAAAATACATTAATATTGTACATCTTTCATACTGATTTAAGAGAATATTATTTTGGTGCTGTTTTGAATATGAAGCAGGTGAATTATTGTGAACTGAAACCTGGAGAAAAAACTCATTTCAAATAAATATATAATTTTAATTTAAATAAATATATTACACATAAAAATGAAGTTATTTAAGGTCGATGTCAAAGCAACGTATAAAATTACATTAAAATAAATGTAAAATAAAATATAAAACTGTGTATATATATTTACAAAAATAATAATACAAGTAAAAAAACTTTCAAATTAAAATAACATTGGAAAATATTAACATAAAATCTAATTTAAAGTATTTAAAAATCTATAACAGTATATCAATGATATTAAAATAACACTTTGCCAAATGATTCATTGTTGAAAAATAAGTTGAAATGGTTAGTTAATATTAAATAAATGTTCATTTAAATTGCACATCAACTAACAAAACTAAATATTTTCTAGTTTTATGCAAGGGCATTTATTTCTGTTTATAGTGTGATAAATGATCTATAATTATTATTTATTGTGGCTGAACATTAACCCAGACTGTAGTAACTACAGAGTTTTCTGATGAAATGCAATGTTCGACATCTGCATTAAAAAATGTAATCAACGAATCACGTTTGGACTGTTAAAGTTTCTCCACAAAATGACCCAATCCAAACACCGCTGAACCTCATCGCCACAAGACTCATAAGAATTAATTAAGCAAAACTGTCAGCAGAAGCAAGTATGCGAACAACAACATTGCTTGATTAAGCTTGACAGTCTCATTAGTATAACATTCACACACTTGCTGCCCCAAGAGTCAAAATTCACCCACTCCCAGCATCACACGGCGTACAGTGAACACAACAACCGCACCGCTCTGCCGTGCAGGAGTCAAACCGAGTGCTGACGAAAGAGTAAGAAACAAGAAGCACTTACATTCCTTTCAGCCTAATCCACATCTTCTCCGTCTGGTCGCACTTGGAGTACTTCAAGGAGTTCTCCAGCCCGTCCGTGTCGTTGGCCAGAGCATCCATGGTGTGCACGAACGCGCGAGTGTTTGGAGTGATCTAAGATGCAGAGGGATACGCAGGTATGCGATTCAACACGTGTAGCACAGAGATCCGGGTCTTCAAAGCATCTCCGGCAGTTTGAGCGACAAACGTCTCCCAGAGGGTCCTGCTCGCAGCTCCAGAGCGCATCAGCCCGCTGGAGTGAGTGTCAGCGCGCAGACCTGTCTCTCCGCTACGCACTGAGGGAACGCTGTCACACACACACACACAAAAACGCGCACACACACACACACGCGCGCGCGTACACTAATGTTTCTCTCTCTCTCTTGCTTCCTCTTGCTCTCCCACTGACCGGAAAAAGCGGCGCTATGCCTAAACATTTCACCCTCTGGCTTCTTACCCTGTTGTTCTCAGTATTTTAGCCTGCGCTTCATTCTTTAGGCATCCATTTATACAAACACGCACACACCTCAAGTACCGCAGCGGGCACCTGTGTCGGCGAGAATCCGCTGGCTGGAAACGGGAACGGCGCGCAGCAGGCAGAGAGCAGCGCTTTCCCTCCTCACCAGGGAGAAGAAGAGAGGACCGTCTCCTCACATCCTCTACAGCATCATCATCACCATCATCATCCGGCCGAGATTCACCTGCCTTCCCCCGACAGAAGAAGCCATCGCGGAGCCCTGGTGTTTTAGCTCGCCTTGCCTACCGTTGGCCAGCTGAGCGATAAGCTCCCCCGGCGGCATCTCCTGGTCCCGAGTTGGCGTTTTAATGAAATTAACCTGCGCGCTATCGTCCTGCGCTTGTCTCGCGCCCGGCAGCCTAGTTTCAGCGCGCTCTAATCCCTCATTCCAGCGCAGCTGCAAGAAGCAGCGTGCTGATAAAAATTTCATGATTGTTTGTGAAGTACAAAAGGGCTGATTAGGCAGGCACACACTCAGAGAGACTGAAGCGTTTCGGAGGTGAATAAAATCAAAAGCACCTTCCCTAATATAGCAGCACCCCTATATCTCGTTTTTGTAAATAAGAAAGATATTTTTTGGTGCTGTTGCAGCCAGGCACAGCTGATTTTCATTCATTAGGGGGAAGGGCACATCATCTCCTGCCTACTGAGCATCCGCGGCATGAATAGACTGAATCCTAATGATCCCTTCTTCGGGGTTACCGGTCTATTGGATTACACTCTACAATGTAAAACAGCTTAATCATTCCAGCATTAGCATATGAACAAAAATACATTTTTCCCATTAGTTCATTTCATCACATATTGCCTGTGGAATGAGAACATTCTGATTCCTTTTTTATTTCGCATAAAGGTGGTTCAGTCAGTTGTCATGCCATAACAAGATTAAATTGCATTAGTTGGAAAAATAGCCTCTTGTCTCGGTTTTTATTTGCCGTTTAATGAGATAGCGTGTTTGTTGACTTGCTGGAAGGTTGATTTAGCCGTTTGTTTCATATAAAGCGGTTCTGATAAATGGAAACGCATAAAATGGGCGCTGTGTGTGTGTGTAAATAAAACATTATTCATATTCACTTTCGGCACTAAATGGTGATTGATGAAAGGCGTTGCCATGGCAACACACACTGCCATACAAACGGCTTCGGAGGGAATGATTACGGCTGTGAAAGAATGACTTGAAGGTCTCACGGAGAGACAGACGCACAGACAGATAAACCGAGGCAGAAAAGAGCAGCAACAAAGCCCCAAATAACAACGATGCTGGGTTATCTATAGAGGCCCACTTATCCTGTATGATGACGGTGATTATCGACTCAAAAGAGCAAGCAGGACAAGAGTAAGACGGCGCAGTTTGATTCAGCACATCAGGAAGCTTTTGTGCTCGCGTGGCTAGCGAACGCTCAGGAAAGATTGTTCAGGCATGTGCGGTGTGATCACCTAAGAGCTTGTGGTTGTGACAAACACTTGCAAGACTTTCTGCAAGACATGTCGTACCACTGTGATTTGTGAAGTCAGAGGAGCGTCGACGGTTAGACGATGCACAGAACTCCATTAACCAAACACAATGGCTCTGCTCCAATACCTAGCTGCTTCGCCGTCTGCTGCCTTTTAAGGCAGCGTTCTAAGTGACACTAAACCTCATTAGTGATTGATTTGGAACACTCTGCATAGGTAGCAAATTATATGTTATATCAATATTGCTTCTTATGCATAACACATGGGAGACAAGTCTGTTGATTTGAAGAGTTACTGTTTTGCAATGAAATATTGCAATGAAGTCACACAAATATTAGGTCTTTTTTGTATTGAATGAACTATACATTATTTTACTCATTTTGGTCATAATAATTTTGTCAAAATGTCGTTAATCAACATATCTTATGTCTATTTTGTATTTTATAAATGTATTTATTACTATATATGTATTTATTACACTGCCAAATGATTAATTGCAAAGGTATTTGGGCCAATATATTTTAAAAAATTTGCATACATTTATTTATTTATATATATATATATATATATATATTATATTACATCTTAATATATTTAATATTATTTAATATATGCATGCATGTGTTTGTATTTATATTTACATGATAAATACACACAGTATACACTTTTAATTTGGATGTGATTATCTGCTATTATTCGTTATACAGCCGAGCAGGTAGCAGAGTGTTGCAGGTTTTTCTTTCCTTCAAAGTTTACAAAGTTTACAAAGTTTACGCTGCCTCATAATTTGGCCAACAAAAGGCATTTAAGAGGGAACACGCTCTTGCTGACTGGTCAGAAACATAGCCACTGTTTTTATGAACTGCGTTTCAGAGATCATCACTCTTTCATTCATGGCTTTATTCTGTGGCAGAAGCACACATCTGATACGGGGGTGGATGAGGGTCACGTGTTCGTACATGTAAACAGCCATCACTCAAGTGTGTTAATAGCTGCCGCATTATCTGAAACGCTAAACCTTCACTTTTAAGCTCCAGCTTCCAAAATAATGCAGTCAATCTCACAAAACTGTGCAGCTCATATTTCATCTCAATATCAAAATAAATGAAAAATAAAGTATAATATGCGAAGAGGAAATACCGCGTGTTATCATAAAATCGTAAAGCGTTCACATCTTAGTAATAATTTGAGGGCAAAATGGGCTTAATTTGTCATTAAAATAATGAGATAAGGAAGAAAGCTTATCAGTGAGATAATATAATAATTTTAAATATGATCTGAATATTAATCAAACTGCAATATTAACCATAACATGAATATAATGAGAACATATTTGTATTCTTGCATCCTTTATTAATTGCGTAATTGCAATTATATTTAGTAAACAATACTTGCAACAGTCTTTATTATTACTTTTATTCTCTTCTATAAATTTTGGGGTAAAATAAGGCTTGGGGTGGTGTAATTTACCAAGATTCACTCAATGAACCTGATCTGTCATGTACAAACATTTGTTTTTAATCTTGACAGCTCTCTGTTCATGGATGGACGCGCAGCTTTGACGTCAGAGAGCAATCATCATCAAGCAGGCAGGTTATTGTTATAATGGGAGAGTGGGTGTTTCCTTTTGGTTGGGCCTCTTAATTAAATGGAGTTTTAAAAGCCAAAAGCTTAGACAATGTTTATCTCCACACCCAGACAGCATGACATATGCTGTATAATACATTTGACACTTTAATACATGGGCGGCTAATGTTTAATTCAAATAACTTCTGACAAGCTTGGCTTTTACTTACTTATGACAGCTTAAAACTGAAAACGCATTAGATTTCTTCAGACATGAGAAGTTTTTATACATGTGACAAAGAAAATGTGACATATGAATGCAGTCTTTGAGCGATGTGAACACTGAATGATGCTTTCCTGCACTGAAAATGTTGGGGGTTTTTTTTTGATCATCATTTTAATTACTGGTTTTATTAAATATGACAGGAAAACAAAGTAAGCTTGTATAAGAATGTGACACATGGCCAGATTCAAATCTATATTCATAAGTGTTATATGTATGTATGTATGTATATATATAGCCTTATAGCCTATATATATATATATACTAAATAGCCTTTATATAAAAATAGCATACATCTTTTTTTGTTAAATTTTTATTAGATATTTAAATAGGTGTATGTATATATTTTTTCTGTGTAAATAAATAAATAAAACGATTTAAAATTATTTTAATTTGAAATAAATTTGAAATATAAACAAATATTAGTAAGGTGAACATAAAACATTAATAAAAATGTGGCAAATTACTGAAATTAGACAACAGAAATATAAACAAAAATAAATACAATTCTAAAATAAAAGCAATCGTAGCAAAATTATAATCTAAAAATAAAACTCAAAATAAGCGCTAATTTAAAATACTATATAAGACAGTAAAACAAATAAATATTATAAATAAATATAGCATAATAATAATAATTATAGTATAAGTTCACTCCAGTAGTGTTCTGTAAACCTAAGCAACAGTAAATGAGGAGGCGGGCTTAGCAAAGAGACTATGACCTGAAGGCTCAGTTAATAAATATTTAGGTTCATGCCTTATTAATCTTTAAAGCTATTTCCCAGTTATGGTTTATATTACAAAAGGTTTGTCCCCAGCCTTGTAAAGATCAGAGGATAATTATGGATCCATCGTGTGTGGTGTGTGAGTCCTCTTTCCTGGCCTGTAGAACATTACAGAACATTCAGTTTTAATTGCATTTAACAAAAAGGTCATTTCATTTCAATCAATACACAGGCCATTACAGTATAAAAAAACAGAGGGGACCCATAAATGAATATAACTAAAGATGTTAACATCAAAGCGTTTAGACAGGATGCTTCTATATTTAGTTAAACAGCAATAAAAATATATTAAAATTTACACACTCTCAGGCCATCCAAGATGTCGTTGAGGTTGTTTTTTTATCAGAACAGATTTGGAGAAATTTGGTATTTCATCACTTCATCATCAATGGATCATCTGCGATGAATGGGTGCCGTCAGAATGAGCGTCCAAACAGCTGATAAAAGCATCTCAGTAATCCACAAGTAATCAAGTAATTTGATGTTGTTTAACTCTAAACCAGTCGATAATCCATAATACTGCTTCCTCCAGTGAAAAGGCCATCTCATCCGAATCAGGAGAGAAATATGCACAGATAAAGCACCATTCACGAGCTAGAACAGTCCAAAACAGTTGTGAACAAATAAACTGGTGTATTTTAATGGCAGAGAACAACAGGTGCTTAACCTTTTCACCGGAGAAAACATTATTATGGATTATGGACAGAAGCAACATTTTATAGTTACCTCAATGACGGATTTGTTTCTTCCGAACACACAGCTTTTCACTTCATAAGATGTTAACTGATGGATTAGGGTGGTGTGAATTACTTTGATGTTTTTATCAGCTGTTTGACTCATTCTGATGGCACCCATTTGCTGATGCTACATTCCTACATTTGTTCAGATGAAGAAACAAGCTCATCTCGGATGGCCTGGAGGTGAGTACAACAGCATTTAAAGCAACCCGAACCTTTTTAATCATTTACTCTCCCCAATGTCATTTTATATCCTGCCTAAAGTCTCTTTGTGTGCTTTATGAACGGCGGTATTTTATGAAGGTGAGTAAATGATGACGGAATTGTTTATTTTGATTGAACATCTGAAATTCAGTACTGCTGATGTGATAAATTGCTTTCTCAATTATAAGTCGCTTCAGTCAACTAAATGCCTCATGTAAAGCTAACATAAATGAAATAATGTAAATATAGCATAAAAATGATCAATCTGGGCACTAAAATGATGAAGCAAAGATCAACGAGGCCAGTAATATGCAATAAATCTCGTCCGTAGTGTTCCAGCAGCAAGCTCAGAGGAACTTTATCAGTCTATTCTCAGGAGACTAATAAAGCGATGATACTGATGATACATCTTTATTCCAACCGCCTAATGCAGAGGCCAAAGACTGTCACCATGGATACCTCACATGGAGACGGCAAGAGAGTGAAAACAAATACCCTGAATGTCACGAATGTGGGGGCATTCGGCAGAATCTCACGGGAGCAAATGACACGAACCGTACCGTGGCTTACAGACACAGTTTGAAGATTTAGAAAGAGTCAGAGAGGAGTCAATTGAAAACAAATTAACGGCATCGGATCACAGACAGCCAATGCATTCATTTGTTCACACACTGAAAGCAGCAAAGGCAGGGGAAAAGGTTATAATGACAGCTTCAAACTTCTAGTTGTTTTTTTCCATATTTCCAGGGTCATGGCTTAAATGATGCAATCGATGAACCCTGCGTTATTGATGCTTTTTGTGTGTCACTCTGCAAATTCAGAGCTTGTCTGTGTCAGATTGAACAGGAGACAAAGAGACTCCACCTCTATCTCATTAGTTATTGATTGAGGCCCTCTTCCAAATGACACATTAAACTTCTGGACTACTGCTGTCGATACTGCACAAAACAAAAAAAAAACAGATACACAATAAAGTCTTGGTAACGATTGCTTCAAATGGCAACTGACCATGACTAACATATATCAGTTATGTTGAACATCCGCTATGTGCATATCTACCAATTGATTATATATATATATATATATATATATATATATATATATATATATATATATATATATATATATAAATAACAATATAAATATTGTTTAAAATATATATAACTTAATTATATTAAAATATAATTAAATATCTATAATTATAAAAATGTTTATGAAATAGTTTAGAATTAGAGGATATCCATTTCAAAGCTACAAAACTTGGGTATCAAACTAAATTACATTGAAGTCTTAAACTATAAGATTTAGTTATAGATCATAAATAATAAGTTATAAATAAGAACTAAATATTAAAAAAAAAATAATAATATATATATATATATATATATATATATATATATATATATATGCTTCTAATTTTTTATTTTCATGTCTTATATAATTTATATAAGTTTTAAATTATAACAGCATAACATTTTATTAAAATAGAATAAAATAAACTACAATTTAAATAAAAATAAAAAAATCATATATATATATAATTTTTTGTTTTTAGCTCTCAGTCTAACAGAGAGGCATCTTAAACTAATGATGTCACCCGAGTGGATGATGTCATTCCTGGTAGGCCATGAGGTCATGCATACACCACACTGCACAGGGACCAATGCAGCACGGGTAATTTAGGATAGTCTTTCACAACCTCTCAATTTGTTCTGTATTAGCTGTAGTGAGTTGTGAGGTTATCCAGTGCACAGGGGAACGGTCAGTTCAGAGGCCACTCAAGCGCAGCTTGGCTAATTTAGCCTGTACTGACTTTAATTAGCATGGTTGTAATGTGATTCTGCCGGTACCACAGCAGTCTGACTTTAGCCAGACCACGAACAAAGCGGAAGAACAACTCTTTACCCATCCTCTCTATTTCACTGCCTCTGCCTGAACACAAAACTTGAATTCTTGCAAAGCCTGGGAGATCAGTAACACTAATGTCTGTAATGATGTGTCATTACTCCGAGCCATTTCCCTAATAGACAATTCAATTATGTGTGTAGGCACATCGAGCAGGTTTCTCTTTCTTGGGCTGCTCAAATCCACTATTATGAAAACAGTTTATGAATGTATCTGTCCATTGCTTCTGGAGTGCTTAACGTCGCCTATTGTGATTTTTAAGCTCTCGCATTTGCAATGGTAATTTCAGTCATTTTAGTGACTCATACAGAGATTTTCTCTATAGGTAGAGGGAAACATGCAAACAGAGGCGGTTCACACTTGAGCTCTGGCCAGTTTTCATCTCGCTGCATGATTAATGATTTAACCAGATGAGTACCAAGTACTTTGACACACAAGCCCTTCTCTAAAACCACGTACCGTGTATACATGAAAAACTATACATGAAAAAGATAAACAAAGACTAAGAAGCCGCTGTAAAGTTGCGTGC